>NC_059134.1:108578083-108748083 GCF_020740605.2 Lemur catta
GTCCATTTTTGTCCCACTCTTTACAAGCGAGCAGGTTATGTGTACATTATGTGGGTGTGACAAAGTTTGTGCCTGGGGAAAATGTTTGTAAATTATTAATTTTTGTGTAGTAATTTATTTTAAGCTGAAAAGTGAATGATGATTACAATCCAGAGAATCTGAAAACAGTCTTACTCTTCATGAATATTGCGTGTACTCAAGTGTACAGCCCCCCCCCCAAATTGTTCTGAGAACATTTAGATTCTTTTCCAGACAGCTTAGTCTTGATCCTCACGGAAAAAGCATGCTACTTCTTTGTATCATTGTTTGAGGTGCTGAGGAGTGGCGCTGAGGGTTTTTTTTTTTTCTTCTGTCTCTCTGTCTCTCTCTCTGTCTAAGTGTACACTCAGGTGATCTTATGTTGATATGGGATTCAGAAAACTTAAAAGGAAGGCTTCAGTAGCAAAAATGTTCTTGCCTTGTCTGCCTGCCTCTTGTACCAATCCCTCCCTGAAGCCGGCCATAAAAACCAGAATCCCTCTACCCAAGGCAGGCTGTACAGCTCAGAACCCCTTTTTTTCTGAAAGCTAGCCTTAAAACCCAAACTTAGTCTATGTAAAATGGCCATGAAGTAATTATCTGACCTACTTTGTTCTTACTTTGTTTTACCGTAAAACCCCGTGCCAGAAAGGGCCTTGCTGCCCTGTGGCCCAGAAGGGAGGAAGGCACACTGGAGAGAGGCCAAGCAGAATCTCAATGTAAAAGCCTTGCTGGTTCTGCCACTCGGCCTGTTAGAATGAGCGCACCCCCTTTTGGGCCAGTCATTTCTACTGCCCTGTCCATGCTTTCAACATAAATAATGGACAGTTTCCGCTGCACCTTTGAGTGTTTGTTCTGAAGGTGTGCATGCATAAGTTTTAATCCTTTCTCCTAGTAATGTCCACGGCAGTAAATTCTCAACAGGTCTTCATGGGAACCTTTTGGGGGCCTTTGCTCCCAGAGTTTGGGGACCAGAAACACTTTGATCCCTGTGATGTCAATAAATTCTGTTTTGGGACGTGACATCTTGGAAGGATCTAACGAACTAATGGGATGTTCTAAAACGTCAACTACATTTATAACATTTAAAAGTGATGTCATATTTGTTTACTAAGTCTTACTGCAGTACTTACTTGCTTTTCTCGGTAAGATTTATGAGTTTAAGAATGAAAAGCCAATAACATAAAGTATATTTTAATCCCTGTTCCGTGTTACAGATCTAATTTACAGGGTACAAAAATGGCAAACAGAAAAGTAACTTAAACGAGTAGGTGGAATCTAAGTAAACCGCTAAGGTAAATGAATAGATAAGATAAAGTAGGTAAATACAAATGAATAAAATTTTCCTATAATTGAAAATCTTAAAGTCATTATGTTAATTTAAAAGAGAGAATTATAAAACGTTTCGCTCGTTTGTAAGGTAAAATACTACAACATTGGTTCTTAAACATAAGTTTAAAGCTTATACCTTGTTATCTTTGTATTTAGGAATGCCAATAAAATGGGCGACTAACAAACACTTCAAAGTTACTTTAACTTCCTAGGTTTTTCTAAGAGTTGACGTGATTGTCCGTATATGTGTGTAAGTAAAACTTGTAGATGAAAGAAAAATAATTCCATACAAAATTTTTTAATGAAAATATCATAAGATATCAGTATTTTGTGAAAAGATGATTGTGTCTAATTCACTGATCTTTGAAACTAAACTTCAGTATGTCAATGGTCATTAGAAATTAAGTGGATATAAAAGTTAAAGCTCATAAAAGTTTGGCCATAGATGCTGTCTCTCTGACATATCTTGGCCAAAAGTGGGGACTTGCGAACTAAAATAAAATTTTGAGGCTCACCCCCCACACACACACACCGCCGCTGCCTATAACCTGCGAGCCCCTGCCCGCTTCGAGAGGGCCCACCTCTTCAGGCGAAACCAATGTGTGCCTCTTATGTATTGATTTATGACTTTACCTATGACCCCTGTCTCCCTGAAATGCATAAAACCAAGCTATAACATACCAGCCACAGCGAGTCCACTTCCTCAAGGCCTCTTGGGCATGGCTTGGAGTCATGAGCCTCAAATTTGGCTCAGATTAAATCTTCAAATTATGTTATGGAGTTTGGTTTCTTTTCCGTTGACGAGATTGACGCCCGGGCGTGGGGCTCGGGGAAGACTCAGGACCACCGAAGGAGCAGGCCGAACGCGGCGCCTGGTACTGGCACGGCCCCTTTGGGCCCTCCGACTCCGAGCTTCTCCTTTGGTGGGACTGGTGGGTCGTCCCGAGCGCCATTTTTGGTTGATGGTCTTGGTTTACTCTGAGCCGGTTCTTTTCCTAGGAATTGTTGTTTGGGATCCTAACTTAGATTTGGAGGTGCATCCTAAAGGGTCTTCTCGCTTGTCTTTTTATCCTAAAATTAATCTCAATTGGCTTTGCTGTGCATTTTTGAAAGAGGAAACTGAACTGTCTTGTTGGTAGATAAATGAGAGACTGAGTTCCTCAGCTCCGAAGAGAAGGGGCAACCTTACTCCTCCCAGCCTTGGGAGCCCCGGGCGACCGGGGTCCCAGGTGGGAGTTGCCTGGGGCGATTCCCCGAGGCATGAGTGGCCCCATAGGGAACCCCCCACACACATGTTAATTAAAAGAAGGCTCTTCCAGGAAACGCATATAAGAGCTGATCACTCGGCGTTTGGAGCCCTCTCGGAGGTGCTAGACCTCCGAGAGAGAAACCTGAGACACCTAAGAGGGTGGGAGCGACTCACTCAGTGGTGAGACCTTGAGGAGCCCCACCCACAAGCAGCACACTCTGATCCACGACACCAAGCCCCGTGTAACAGTTCGGTTGCTTCTTTTAAAGAAAAAATGGGACATCGTTTAAAATGGAGGAAAGACAAGGGAGAATGACCCCCATGGGGCACCGCAGTTGGTGTGTGGTGCCTCTACTTGCAAGTAGTTCTGGAAATGAAAAGAGTGGAAGGCATGCCAGGTGTTGCTAGGGTTCCAGCTGGTTACAGCTAATGCTTGTGCACAAGTTTTTACGAAAGGGCAAATGACATCCAGGAAAATTCAGAGCCGAAACGGTCGACCTACCATGCTATAGAGTTGAACTGTCTGGAGCTATTTCTCTCTCTTCTCTTCTGCGTACTCTAAACCCTGCTAACTTTTTCTGTTGATGTCCAGATAACTCACTGTTTATGGCATTTACAATGGAAAGGCTACCTGGAGATCCTGATGCCAGTTATTGGTCAAAGGGGTAGGAAAATATTTCGGTTTTGGTCTTTTAACCCTAAAGGCAGATAGAGTTTACCTCCACTGATTCAGTGTGTATAGAGAGGTACACAGAAGGTGTTTCTAAACACACTGTCATGTAATGTTAACCAGAGTGTCAGGGACTCAGAGTTGTCCTGGAAGTTGTGGTTAGAAGAGCTTACGTTGAAAGCTTCAGTTTTCCCTTGCTCTCCGCCATTTTTGTCCCACCCTTTACAAGCGAGCCGGTTATGTGTACATTATGTGGCTGTAACAAAGTTTGTGCCTAGGGAAAAACTTTCTAAATTATTAATTTTTGTGTAGTCATTTAAGATGAAAAGTGAATGATGTTTACAATCCAGAGGATCAAAAAACAGTCTTACTCTTTATAATATTGCGTGTACTCAAGTGTATACCCCCCCCAAACAAAAAATTGTTCTGAGACCATTTAGATTGTTTTCCAGACAGCTTAATCTTGATCCTCACGGAGAAAGCATGCTGCTTCTTTTCATCATTGTTTGAGGTGCTGAGGACTGGCGCTGAGAGGTTATGTTTTGTTTTTTTCCCTCTCTCTCTGTCTCTCTCTCTCTCTCAGTCTACACTCAGGTTATCTTATGTTGATATGGTATTCAGAAAACTTAAAACCATGGCTTGAGTAGCAAAAACGTTCTGACCTTGCCTCCTCTGCCTGCCTCTTGTACCAACCCCTCCCTGAAACCGGCCATAAAAACCAGAATCCCTCTACCCAAGGCAGGTCATACAGCCCAGAACCCCTTTTTTTCTGAAAGTTAGCCTTAAAACCCAAACTTAGTCTGTGTAAAATGGCCATAAAGTAATTATCTGACCTGCTTTGTTCTTACTTTGTTTTACCCTAAAACCCCATGCCAGAAAGGGCCTTGCCGCCCTGCAGCCCGGAAGGGAGGAAGGCACACTGGAGAGAGGCCAAGCAGAATCTCAGTGTAAAAGCCTTGCTGGTTCTGCCACTCGGCCTGTTAGAATGAGCGCACCCCCTTTTGGGCCAGTCATTTCTACTGCACTGTCCATGGTTTCAACATAAATAGTGGACAGTTTTCCCTGCACCTTTGAGTGTTTGTTCTGAAGGTGTGCATGCATAAGTTTTAATCATTTCTCCTAGTTTATCTTCACGGCAGTAAATTCTCAACAGGTCTTCACGGGGACCTGTTGGGGGCCTTTGCTCCCAGACTTTGGGAACCAGAGACACTTTGATCCCTGTGATATCAATAAATTCTGTTTTGGGACATGACGTTTTGGAAGGATCTAACAAAATGATGGGATGTTCTAAAAAGTCTACTACGTTCATAACATTTAAAGGTTATGTCTTGTTTGTTTACTAAGTCTTACTGAAGTACTTACTTGCTTTTCTCAGTAAGGTTTACGAGTTTAAGATTGAAAAGCCAAGGCCGGGCGTGGTGGCTCATGCCTGTAATCCTCGCCTTCTGGGAGGCCGAGGTGGGTGGATCGCTCGAGGTCAGGAGTTCCAGACCAGCCTGAGCGAGACCCCGTCTCTACTAAAAATAGAAATAAATTATCTGGACAACTAAAAATATATATAGAAAAAATTAGCTGGGCATGGTGGCACATGGCTGTAGTCCCAGCTACTCGGGAGGCTGAGGCAGTAGGATCACTTAAGCCCAGGAGTTTGAGGTTGCTGTGAGCTAGGCTGATGCCATGACACTCACTCTAGCCCAGGCAACAAAGTGAGACTCTGTCTCAAAAAAAAAAAAAGATTGAAAAGCCAGTAACTTAAACTATATTTTAATCCCTGTTCCGTGTTACAGATCTAATTTACAGGTACAAAAATGGCAAACAGAAATGTAACTTAAACGAATAGCTGGAATCTAAGTAAACTGCTAAGGTAAATGAATAGATAAGATAAAGTAGGTAAATACAAATGAATAAAATTTTCCTATAATTGAAAATCTTAAAGTCATTATGTTAATTTAAAAGAGATAATCATAAAATGTTTGGCTCGTTTGTAAGGTAAAATACTACAACATTGGTTCTTAAACATAAGTTTAAAGCTTATGCCTTGTTTTCTTTGTATTTAGGAATGCCAATGAAATGGGCGACTAACGCTTCAAAGTTACTTTAACTTCCTAGGTTTTTCTAAGAGTTGAGGTGATCATCTGTATTTGTGTGTAATTAAAACTTGTAGATGAAAGGAAAATAATTCCATACAAAACTTTTTAATGAAAATACTATAAGATATAAGTATTTTGTGAAAAGATGATTTTGTCTAATTCACTGATCTTTGAAACTAAACTTCAGTATGTCAATGGTCATTAAAAATTAAGTGGATGTGAAAGTTAAAGGTCATAAAAGTTTGGCCATAGATGCCGTCTCTCTGACATATCTTGGCCAAAGGGGGGCACTTGCGAACTAAAATAAAATTTTGAGGCTCACCCTCCCCCAACACTGCCGCCGCTGCCTATAACCTGCAAGCCCCTGCTTCCAGATGGCCCACCTCTTCAGGCCAAAGGGATGTGTACCTGCCACGTATTGATTTATGACTTTACCTAGAGGCCTCTTGGGCGTGGTTCAAGGTCATGAGTCTCAAATTTGGCTCAGATTAAATCTCTTTCAAATTATGTTACGGAGTTTGGTTTCTTTTGCATTGACAAGATTGATGCCCGGGCGTGGGGCTCGGGGAAGACTCAGGACCACCGAAGGAGCAGGCTGAACACGGCGCCAGGTACCAGCATGGCCCCTTTGGGCCCTCTGACTCTGAGCTTCTCCTTTGGTGGGACTGGTGGTTCGTCCCGAGCGCCGTTTTTGGTTGATGGTCTTGGTTTACTCTGAGCCGGTTCTTTTCCTAGGAATTGTTGTTTGGGATCCTAACTTAGATTTGGAGGTGCATCCTAAAGGGTCTTCTCGCTTGTCTTTTTATCCTAAAATTAATCTCAGTTGGCTTTGCTGTGCATTTTTGAAAGAGGAAACTGAACTGTCTTGTTGGTAGATAAATGAGAGACTGAGTTCCTCAGCTCCGAAGAGAAGGGGCAACCTTACTCCTCCCAGCCTTGGGAGCCCCGGGCGACTGGGGTCCCGGGTGGGAGTTGCCTGGGGCGATTCCCCAAGGCATGAGTGGCCCCATAGGGAACCCCCCCACACACATGTTAATTAAAAGAAGGCTCTTCCAGGAAACGCATATAAGAGCTGATCACTCGGCGTTTGGAGCCCTCTCGGAGGTGCTAGACCTCCGAGAGAGTAACCTGAGACACCTAAGAGGGTGAGAGCGACTCACTCAGTGGTGAGACCTTGAGGAGCCCCACCCACAAGCAGCACACTCTGATCCACGACACCAAACCCCGTGTAACAGTTTGGTTGCTTCTTTTAAAGAAAAAATGGGACATCCTTTAAAATGGAGGAAAGACAAGGGAGAATGACCCCCATGGGGCACCACAGTTGGTGTGTGGTGCCTCAACTTGCAAGTAGTTCTGGAAATGAAAAGAGTGGAAGGCATGCCAGGTGTTGGTAGGGCTCCAGCTGGTTATAGCTAATGCTTGTGCACAAATTTTTACGAAAGGGCAAATTACATCCAGAAAAATTCGGAGCCGAAATGGTCGACATACTGCGCTATAGAGTTGAACTGTCTGGAGCTATTTCTCTCTCTTCTCTTCTGCGTACTCTAAACCCTGCTAACTTTTTCTGTTGATGTCCAGATAACTCACTGTTTATGGCATTTACAATGGAAAGGCTACCTGGAGATCCTGATGCCAGTTATTGGTCAAAGGGGTATAAAAACATTTCGGTTTTGGTCTTTTAACCCTAAAGGCAGATAGAGTTTACCTCCACTGATTCAGTGTGTATAGAGAGGTACACAGAAGGTGTTTCTAAACGCACTGTCATGTAATGTTAACCGGAGTGTCAGGGACTCAGAGTTGTCCTGGAAGTTGTGGTTAGAAGAGCTTAAGTTGAAAGCTTCAGTTTTCCCTTGGTCTTGTCCATTTTTGTCCCACTCTTTACAAGCGATCTGGTTATGTGTACATTATGTGGCTGTAACAAAGTTTGTGCCTGGGGAAACGTTTGTAAATTATTAATTTTTGTGTAGTAATTTATTTTAAGATGAAAAGTGAATGATGATTACAATCCAGAGAATCTGAAAACAGTCTTACTCTTTATGAATATTTCATGTACTCAAGTGTACAGTCCACCCCCCCCCAAAATTGTTCTGAAACCATTTAGATTGTTTTCTAGACAGCTTAATCGTGATCCTCATGGAAAAAGCATGCTACTTTGTAGCATTGTTTGAGGTGCTGAGGACTGGCACTGAGATTTTTTTTTTCTCTCTCTCTGTCTCTTCCTCTCAGTCTACACTCAGGTGATCTTATGTTGATATGGGATTCAGAAAACTTAAAATGAATGCTTCAGGAACAAAAATGTTCTGACTTTGCCTCATCTGCTTGCGTCTTATACCAATCCCTCCCTGAAGCCGGCCATAAAAACCAGAATCCCTGTACCCAAGGCAGGTCGTACAACCCAGAACCCCTTTTTTGTGAAAGTGTTAAAGCTGGTTCCCCTCGTCCCCAGGAACAGAAAGACAGAGTCACTGAGGCTGCAAAAAGGCAAAGGAGTTTTATTGACTAGCTTGAGCTGGGGTCCAAGCCCGGAGCACCAACGCAGTGGTCTCTTTCCATGGGCAGGGATCCCGCACAGCGGGGGGTGAATTTCTTTTATACTTTTCAGCAGATTACATGCATGGGGTATGCCATTCCCCCTCCCTCCCTTAATTCATTTGCTCCTTCAAAAGTGGCTGATTGTCTTGGCTCCTGATTGGTTGGTTTTCAAGCCGTGGGACTGCCTTTTGATTGGTTGGTTTTTAAGTTGCAGGACAGGCTTCTGATTACGCCTTGCTCTTCTTATCTGGTTAATTGGTTGGAAGGCCCAGGGACTCTCCAGCCCTTTATCAGGAAGTAACTTGTGGTTATCTCCCCCCGGCCTGTCAAGTCCATCTCGGCTTCACTTAAGCTAGGTCAGCAAGCCATATTTACAGAAGCAATTAGCATCCATTAGAATCAAGGAGAGCACACTTTTTTTTTTTAAACAACTCCTGTTCTTCAAAAGCTAGACTTAAAACCCAAACTTAGTCTATGTAAAATGGCCATGAAGTAATTATCTGACCTGCTTTGTTCTTTGTTTTACTGTAAAACCCCGTGCCAGAAAGGGCCTTGCTGCCCTGCGGCCCAGAAGGGAGGAAGGCACACTCGAGAGAGGGCAAGCAGAATC
Organism: Lemur catta; assembly: GCF_020740605.2. Classification (NCBI taxonomy): domain Eukaryota; kingdom Metazoa; phylum Chordata; class Mammalia; order Primates; family Lemuridae; genus Lemur; species Lemur catta. The sequence goes on from NC_059134.1 coordinate 108,586,585, forward strand.
TCAATGTAAAAGCCTTGCTGGTTCTGCCACTCGGCCTGTTAGAATGAGCACACCCCCTTTTGGGCCAGTCATTTCTACTGCCCTGTCCATGCTTTCCACATAAATAGTGGACAGTTTCCCCTGCACCTTTGAGTGTTCGTTCTGAAGATATCCATACATAAGTGTTAATCCTTTCTCCTAGTAACCTTCACGGCAGTAAATTCTCAACAGGTCTTCACGGGGACCTTTTGGGGGCATTTGCTCCCAGACTTAGGGGACCAGAGACACTTTTATCCCTATGATGTCAATAAATTCTATTTCAGGACGTTACGTTTTGGAAGGATCTAATGATCTAATGGGATGTTCTAAAACGTCTACTACGTTTATAGCATTTAAAAGTGATGTCATATTTGTTTACTAAGTCTTAGTGAAAGACTTCTTGCTTTTCTCGGTAAGATTTATGAGTTTAAGATTGAAAAGCCAGTAACTTAAACTATATTTTAATCCCTGTTCCATGTTACAGATCTAATTTACAGGGTACAAAAATGGCAAACAGAAAAGTAATTTAAATCAATAGCTGGAATCTACGTAAACTGCTAAGGTAAATGAATAGATAAGATAAAGTAGGTAAATATAAATGAATAACATTTTCCTATAATTGAAATCTTAAAGTCATTATGTTAATTTTAAAGAGATAATCATAAAATATTTGGATCATTTATAAGGTAAAATACTACAACATTGGTTCTTAAACATAAGTTTAAAGCTTATACCTTGTTATTTTTGTATTTAGGAATGCCAATAAAATGGGCGACTAACAGTTCAAAGTTACTTTAACTTTCTAGGTTTTTCTAAGAGTTGATGTGATCATCTGTGTATGTATGTAATTAAAACTTGTGGATGAAAGGAAAATAATTCCATACAAAATTTTTTAATGAAAATATCATAAGATATAAGTATTTTGTGAAAGATGATTTTGTCTAATTCATTGATCTTTGAAACTAAACTTCAATATGTCAATGGTCATTAAAAGTTAAGTGGATGTGAAAGTTAAAGGTCATAAAAGTTTGGCCATAGATGCCATCTCTCTGACATATCTTGGCCAAAAGGGGGGGACTTGCCAACTAAAATAAAATTTTGAGGCTCACCGCCCCCCCCCCCCGACACACCGCTGCCGCCGCCTATAACCTGTGAGCTCCATTTTCCTAAAGAACCAGATGGAGGGAAAATAGGAAACGACTAACATTCTATGAGAATATGATTATTGGGATTTAGTTTTGACTAGAATGTCTGTCCCTCTAGGAGACCAACATTTAGCTTGTTGCATATTATGGAGCAATGTTTTTAATAAATGTACTGCAAACCACGTGTAATCCAACTCAATGAAAAAAAACAACTGAAATCTCAAGCTATTTTGAAACAGGAAGGAGAAAATTTGCAAATATAAGGTTTTCCCAACTAAAGCAGAGAAGGCAAAACATATGAACCCTTTGGAAGGTATTAAAGAGGCTGTCACAATCTGACTGCGAAGCAAGGTCATTGTCAGTCCTCAAATGCCCTTGGTCTCTGCCTCCAAAAGAAAAAAAAAAATCATTTTTTTTCTAAGTTACAATAGTCAAGCCTGTAAATAAATATTTTTAAATTTCCGAAGCTGTATCTCCCCACTAAAAGATGCTCAAAATTAAAAAAAATATAAATCAAAATATTTTTTTAGCTACTTTCGTCAAAAAGCTAAATATTTTGTAAGGTCTCAGTATGCATGTCCGCCCTGTCTTTATCACGCTGTAACACACCATCTCTTGGGTTTTGCCATAACAGTAGGTAACAAGGCTTCCAGGCTCTCTTCAACGCCTCCAAGCTCCCCTTTCTCCAAACACAAAAGGAAGACGAAAACTACAAATCCCCATCTGCCCATCCTGCAGTTCCTGGGAAGAGACAGTCCTCAAATTGTTCCTGCCTAGACCCCTGAAGCCTGGAGAAGGAGATGGGGACAGGTGTGGCAGCGGGCGAGGAAGGACGTCCAATGAGGGGACAGACGGGAGAAGGGACATGGAGAGGAGGGGTCAGCGGAGATAAAACAGTGAGGGGGATGAGAAGGAAGAGCAAAAAAACTGAGAGAAAGGAGTGAGGATCACAGAAGAGAGAGAAAGATAAAATGGAAGAGAAAAAGAAGAAAGGGTCAGGGTTAAAGGATGGGGAGACGGTGGCAAAGAGAACGTGGAAAGGCTGTCACTGGGAAGAAGGGAGGTTAAGGCGGTGCCACCTACAGGGCTTTACCCCAGCAGGTGAATGGGCTGCACGGGGAAGGGGGAACTGGAAACCGAGCGGGTGGTAGCAAGGGGCTCTGGGCAAAGGCAGGAGCCTGAGGGGGACACCTGAGCCAGGGAGCAACAGGCACACGGGGGACGCGGTGGCGGCGGCGCCGGCTGTGGCTTGGGTGGGCCCTGCTCCCTCACCGTGGCTGAGCCGGCCTGATCCTCGGGCGCAGCTTCTGCCCCGGGTGCGCCGGTGGCTGGACCGGAGCCCGCCCCCAGGCTGATCCAGCGCTGGGGCTCCGAGCTCGGCCCCAGCCTTGGCCTCTTTCCCTCAGAAGTCGGAAGTGCCGCCACCACAGCCGGCAGTGCAGCGCAGACTCCACCTCGCTAGAGCCGCGCCTGCGCGTTCCTGTTTCTGTTGCTGGGTCCTGGGGTCTGTGTCACTGAGCAGCCGGCAGAGGGCAGGCTTCTAATTGTTGAAAGCCCTGGAGTGTCTGAGCGTGTCCAAGGGGGTTGTTGGGGACCTGTCACCTGGGTGCTGCTGGGTGAAGCCTGGGGGACTCCAGGGGACTGCCACAGTGGGTATGGGGAGCAGCCCTGCTCCAATGGCCAAGAAGCTGAGGAGTCTGATCTAAGATCAGGAGGGAACACTGGGCACCGACTCCCAGCCCAGGCATCTTCCATCCCATCCCTCCATCCCCCTCGCCTGTGAGAAACTGGAACCCGCATATATTGCTGCTGAGAGTGAAAAATGGTGCAGCTATTGTTGAAACACTTTGGTGGTTCCTCAAAAGGTTAAGCATAGAATTACCGTATGACCCAGCAAGTCCACTTACAGGTGTGTAACCAAAAGAATTCAGAACAGAGATTCAAACTTACATTTGCATACTAATGTTCATAGCAACTGTATTCACGCTAACCAAAAGGCAGAAACAACCCCAATGTCCATCAACAGATGATAAATGGATAAAGAAAATGTGGCAAGTACACAAAGAGGAATATTACTCAGCCATGAAAAGGAATGGAGTTATATGACACCTGCTACAGCATGGGTGAATCTTGGAAACATCATGATAAATGAAATAAGCCAGGCACAAAAGGACAAATACCATATGATTCCACTTCTGTGAAATATCTAGAATAGGCAGATTCATACAGACAAAGTATGTTAGAGGTTACCCGGGGCTGAGGGCAGGGGAAATGGGAGTTATCGCCTAATGGTTACAGAGCTTCCAGTTGGTATGATGAGAAAATTGGAAATATATAATGATGATGGTTGCACAGCATTGTGAATTTACTTAACGCCAGTGAACTACACTTACAAATGGTTACAGTGGCAAATTGTGTATATCAGAAGAAAAATAGGTTTAAAGTGAAATACTTTTTAAGATACATAAAAGCTGAAAGAATCAATCAGCAACACACTCTTAAAATGCAAGAAATGTTAGACGTACTTTAGGCAGGAGAAAAATGATACCAGATGAGATTATGTTTAGAGATCTGCCCATGGTAACCAAATGGGTAGTATGTGACTTGTTTTCTTTTTAAAACGTCTTTAAAAGATAATTGACTCTTTAAACAAAAATAACAATAATGAAATTGGGGTGTATAACACATGTGTAAGTAACATATATGACAATACCATAGAGACCCGAGGGGAAGCGATGGAAGTGTGGAGCATTCTGTATGGCTCTTGCGCAGCACAGAAAGTGGTGTCATATCACTGGAAGGTAGAAACCAACGGTATTGTTTCGTATCCTATGCTGCACAGGACAGGTGCCCCCACAGAGAACTATCCAACCCAAAATGTAAGGTTGAGAAACCATGCCCTAAAGCTAAATAACTAAAACAGTAAAACAAAAAGTTATAGCTAATGGGCCACAAAGGAAATAAGAATGAAAAAATACTCAATGCAAATGAAGTCATAAAAGAAAACAGAGCAAAGAGCTGATGAGATGAAGAGAAAATATACAGGACGTCTTTGGTGAATGGAACATGGTGGAAATGACATGGTATCAGCTTCCAGGCCCAGGACTCATGAAACCAGCAGCTTCCACTGTCTGTCTCTTGGAACATTTACTCTGGAGGAAGCCATCGCTCACATTGCCACCTGGGCTCCACCTCTTGTCATACCACTGGTGGCATTAGATTGTCATAGCATTTAAAAAGAAATATTTACAGGTAAATCTGACAAAACTACAAAAGACCTGTACTACAAAAACTGTAAACATTGCAGAGTAAAAATAAAGGAGACCTTAGCAAAGGGAGAGATACTCTTTCTTCGCAGGTCAGAAAAACACTCAGACATCAGTTCGGACCAAATTGATCTGCAGATTCAGCACAAGCCCAGTCAACATCTAAGTGTTCTCTGTTATAGAAATTGTCAAGCTGATTCTAATATTCATGTGGACATGCAAATGACATAGAATAAGTCCTCCAGAAAAAAAAAAGAACAAAATTCAAGGACTAATACCACTCAATTTCAAGATTAATAAAGCTATGGTAATCAAGACAGTGGTATAAAGACAAATAGATCAATAGAACGAAATAGAGAGTTCAGAAACAGACTCACGGCCGGGTGCAGTGGCTCACTCCTGCAATCCCGGCACTCTGGGAGGCCAAGGAGGGAGGATCACTCGGGGTCAGGAGTTTGAGACCAGCCTAAGCAAGAGTGAGACCCCGTCTCTACTAAAAATAGAAAAAAAAAATTAGCCAGGTGTGGTGGTGGCACCCGCAGTCCCAGCTACTCAGGAGGCTGAGGCAGGAGGATCACTCAAGCCCAGGAGCTAGAGGCTGCAGGGAGCTAGGCGGACACCATGTCACTCTAGCCCAGCGACTTGAACAAGCCTCTGTCTCAAAAAAAAAAAAGGAAAATAGACTCACTCAAGCATGGAAAACAGATGTGTTACAGATGAGCAAAGGCCATGCAGTGGAAAAAGGATTGTCTTTTCAATAAAGTGTGCAGGAAAATGTGGCTACTCGTGTATCAAAAAAAAAAAATTTAACTCATTCCACATCTCATACATATACGAAAAGTAACTTAAAATGGGCCATAAATATAAATGTAAAACTATAAACTTCCAGAAGAAAATAGAAAATGTTTGTGATCTTGGGCTAGGCAAAGACGTCTTAAATGTAACACCTGAAGCATGGTTTTCTGAAAGAGCACGCAGAATTTTATCAAGATTTTATTTTATTTTATTTTTTTGAGACAGAGTCTCACTTTGTTGCCCGGGCTAGAGTGAGTGCCGTGGCATCAGCCTAGCTCACAGCAACCTCAGACTCCTGGGCTTAAGCGATCCTACTGCCTCAGCCTCCCGAGTAGCTGGGACTACAGGCATGAGCCACCATGCCCGGCTAATTTTTTTGTATATATATTTTTAGTTGGCCAGATAATTTCTTTCTATTTTTAGTAGAGACGGGGGTCTCACTCTTGCTCAGGCTGGTCTCGAACTCCTGACCTCGAGCGATCCACCCGCCTCGGCCTCCCAGAGCTAGGATTACAGGCGTGAGCCACCGCGCCCGGCCTAAGATTTTAAACTTATATTCTTCCAAAGACACTGTTAGAGTGAAAATACCAACCATAGACTGGCAGGAAATATTTGCAAAGCCTGTACCTGATAAAGGACTTATATCCAGAATATGTAAATAGGTCTCAAACTCAGTAATAAAAAATAAATAACCCAATAACAAAATAAGCAAAAAATCTGGCTAGATACTTCACCAAAGAAGATGCTCAGAAGACAAGTAAGTATGCTCAATGTCATTAGTTGTGGGGGAACTGCGACTTGCACCACAGTGAGAATTGCTGCGCACCTGCCCGAGTGGCTGAAAGAAAGAGACTGGCGGGCCACGCAGGGCTGACTTCACGGGCCTGTGACCTGTGCAGTGACACAGAACCCCTGCACAGAGGGCCCTGCGCCTTGTTTCATGCCCTCCTGTTTTCATCTTGAAATCCTTAATGATCTTAGAACAGGGAGCCCGGCGTTTTCATTTTGCCCAAGATCCAGCAAATTATATAGCCAGTCTCAACTCCACATGTTAGCAAGGATGGGGGAAAGTGGGGCTCTCATACACCGCTGGTAGGAATGTAAAATGGAACCACCACTTTGGAAAACAGTTGGGCAATGTCTTAAGTGTTTACCTCCCATAGGACCCAGCATTCCCACGCTTAGGTGTATACCCAAGAGAAATAAAAATATATGTGAAAGATTATGTAGATTTTATGGGGATTAACTAACCAATAAAATCCCTTTTCTTTCCATTATATCTTTCATGAATAGTGAAGGCATTACAAATACTTTCTCTTTAAAAAGTTTCTCTATTATGATTGTCCCAAAGGTTACACTGCAAATAATTACATTAGATTTTGACCTCTTATTTATGCAGTGACATTAATTAAAAGTAGAAAAGTAAAACATTTATTTATCTTAAAGCTAGTAGAGACTTAACTATCCCTTCCATAACAGGCAGAGTTTTCATTTGGGAGAAATAAACCGTTTTTACTGTGACACATACACTACTTACATTATTAACATTGGTTCCATTTTATAAAAAATATTTTTAATTCTAAGTTGTGATTTCAGTAATGATGAATTGTACATTTTATAGCTTGCTCTAATCTTTTTACACAATTAAATTGGACCTATCCCCAAGTTTTACCAACTTTTTAAAAACTTACCAGTCTATAACAATGACACAACTGATGAAAATGACATATCTGTGTAACAATGCAAAACTCACCATAGGTTCAAGAATAATGTACTTGTTTCATATCTGAAGACTAAACATATTGTAAATTTGGAGGGGGAGGTGTCTTTTTCTTTTTTTGGAGACAAGGTCTCGCTCTGTTACCTGGGATACAGTACAGTGTTACTACCACAGCTCACTGCAACTTCAAACTCCTAGGCTCAAGTGATCCTTCTGCCTCAGGCACTCCAGTAGCTGGGACTACAGGCACATGCCACCACACCTGGCTTTTCTCCCCCCCTCCCATTTTAGTAGAGATGGGGTCTCGCTCTTGCTCAGACTGGTCTTGAACTCCTGGCCTCAACCAGTCCTCCCTCCTTGGCCTCCCAAAGTGTTAGGATTATAGGCACGAGCCACTGCACCAGGCCTAAAATATACTGTAAGTTGTACAGTCCATTTCCTTGGTAGTTGGGAAAAAGAGCACAGGCAACAGCAGAGGACTGTCCTGGGACACTCTTCATCACACAACCAGTGACAGTTTAGTCAAAATTGCACCCGAAAGCCCAACCTTGACTACTCAAGACACAGGGCTATGCTCTGCCATCAATTAGAAAATGGTTACCTTTCTGAAAACCCTCAGGATAAATTTCCTTCTGGTTTTAGCATTGTGAATAAAAGCTACGGTTCACCTGGGCAACAAATTTGCTTTATGACCATCACTAAAATGTTGAGCTTGCCCTTTATACCAAAAGCCAAATTTGTGACACATCCTTAACAAGCTGTAGGAATTCATGGAAGACTTTCTCGTATTAGGTTTCCTCCTGGCTCTATTTTAGATCCTAAACTTCATTTCTCTTTTCCTCATCCTTCTCATCCCCTTCTAATATATATAGCCTTACTCTGTATCTTCTTTTCTAATTGTCCTCAAAATATTTTTGGAACAAAAGCTCTAATAAAATATACCGTGTATACTGATTGATACACATGAGGACAATGTGCACACACGCACACACATGGATTAAAAGCCAACCGAATTTTATTTTTCCTTCAGGATGATGGGGACCCTGCTTCCTGCACTGTGTGGCTTGCGTCTTGCACCGACAGCACTGGTGACAGCGCCAGTCTCACTCTTGGCCAGTGGCAAACATTCCCATCTCTTTTGTTTCTCCATTCCTCAGCAGTTGAGAATAGGAATTAATCAATGTCTCATAATGAAATGGGATGTTTCAAAATGTTACATTAAAGCTCAATTCCACCATTGAAAATATTTGTTATATGTTTTTCTTATTATATACATTTACTAGCCCTAAACCAAATCTAACTGTATTTTGTACAACACTTAGTACACAATCTATTTTAACAGAACTCTAAGACAAACTTTCAATGATTAGCCAACTTTATGATGTATAACCTACTAATTTTATTGAATGGATTTTCTTTCAAAATAAATTATGTAATTAAAAATTAGAAAATTACATCTTTCTAAATCATATACATTTTTAAAACTTCTATTTTCATTTTAAACTCAATTATAAAATATTATAATAATGTACATTGTACCTGAAAAGCCCTAACCTCACCATGATATAACTTATCCATGTAACCCAAAATACTTGCACCCCCTAAATCTATTGAAATAAAAAAAAAAACTAAAAAAAAGGTCACAATAAAATTATATGCTTTGTCCATTTGTCAGAGAAAAATAATTAATGGTAAATACTAGGCCTTCTTTTTCAATTCTGTATGAAATTTCTCTTGATAACACTTGATAGAATTCTACTCACAACAACACTCAGCCAAATACACTTCTTTCTTTAGTGCCAAGTGTTCAAAAACACACAGCATTCAAATAATGTAGTTTCCATGTAATTAGGATATCATTTTCAGTTTGATAATCTGGCACAGAAAAGTCTTCAGTGGAAGAAAAGAGAAATACCTAAAAAGAAACAGTTGACTTAAATGATGATGATTACTACTGAATGAACCGGTTCCCTAAAACATAGTGGAATAGGCTGTCAATGCCTGAATGTGACTGAGATGTGCACATCTGGGAACAGAAGGAAAGCTCTGCTGGCAACACAACAGTGATCCGACCAGGCAGGATAATCAATCCTTTCATTACATATCCCACCTCCTGACCCCTGTTTATCATCCACGTTCCCCAACAGGCTTCTGTGCCATCCACTTACTCCTTCTTTAAAATTTTTCATTTAGAAATTACTCATACAAGGAAGTATTTTAAAATATGTGCAGTTTGAAGAATAAAAGAAACACCAGAGAAACCACCACCTCGCCTCAGAAAGAGCAGAAGCTCCTTGGATAGGCCCCCTCCTGCTGGCTCCTGCCCCCACCACCAGTGTCCTTAATTCTGTGTTAACCATCTCCCTGTTTTTGTCTTCATACCGTTGGGTCCTGTGTATGTGCATCCCTTAAAAACACGTTGCTCTGTGCTGCCGGTTTTTGAGCTTTACAGAAATGGAGTCATTCTCCAAGTATTCTTTTGTAATTTGATTCCTTTCTTTCACATTATATTTTTGCAATTAATCCATATTGATGTGTGAGGCAACAGTTTATTTTTATTGTAGTGTAATAGCCTGTTATATAAACATATGACTATCCATTCTGCAGCTAATGATCCTTTGTTGTTTCTATATTCTGCTGCTGGTGTTACAGTTGCTCTGGCCTAAATATTTTTCACAAATTGAATGTTATATTTTATAGTTCATGCTTTAATTTTAACCACATTTATCAACTTTGCTCTTTATTCATTCTTACATTTCAGAACTTTCATTTGGGATCATTTTTTTTCCTACCTAATGTAAACCATTAAGAATTTCTTTTCTCTCAGACTTTGTCTAAAAAAGCCTTTATTTCAATTTCTTACTTGAAAGGTAAGTAATTCTAGGCTGAGAGTTAATATCTCTCAAGACATATTGAAGCTATTGTTCCAGTCATTTGAATTCCAGTGCTACAGTTAAGAAGTCAGTCATGAGTCTAATTACCACACCTTTATAAATGATGTCTTTTCAAAAATCTATTGTCTGTATTTAAGATTTTCTCTTTCCCTCTAGTAAATTCTGCAGTTTTCACTATAATATGGCTAAATGTGGATATCCTTTTGATTTGTTCTGCACTGGGCTTCCTGGATTTAGTACTAGTATCTTTTACCCAATATCTCTATAAATAGTGATTCTTCCTCATTTCCTCTATCATCTCCTTCTAGAACCATAGATATGTAGATCTGTCAGTGAACTCGTATCCAGCACATATGAAGAACTCTATAACACTTCAGTAAGAATGCTGAAATAAACCAACTCACTAGGAAATGGGCAAAGGAACTGAACAGACACTTTGTGAAAGAAGATATCATTGGTCAATAGGCACATTAAAAGGTGCTTACATCAGGAAAATGCAAACTTAAACTTTGTGAGATGCCACTAACAAACCCACTGGAATGACACAAATTTTATAAGATGGACAATACCAGGTGTGGAAAACTTGGAATTCTCATATACTGCTGGTGGAAATGTAAACTCTTCACTTTGGATAACAGTTGTGCTGTTTCTAATAAAGTTAAACATACATTTATCATATGGCCTAGTGATTCCACTCTTAGATATTTATCCCAATACACGCCTACACCTGTACATAAAAGCACACTCTATCTTATGTCATAATAACCCCCAAATGTCCCTTCAGCAGATAAATGGATTTAAAAAATCATGGTGTGTATATATATGCACACAATGGACTACTACTCAGCAATGAAAAAGAATGAACCACCAACATCCTTAAGCAGATGAATCTCAAAACATGTTGATAAAAAAAGCCGATCATGGAAAGTAATATACTGTATAATTCCACTTATATAAAATTCCAAAGCAGGCAAAGCTCATCACTGTGACAGAAAGCCAATCAGTGATGGAGTGGGGCTGGAGGGCAGGGTGGGCTGGCCACCCAGGAGCACAGAGAACCTGTATCTTGAATGAGATGGTGGAGACACACAGGCACCGATTTACAGACAAAGTAAGAAAAACGACTTCCTCGAGAAAACAGCCAGTTAATAGTAGAGCAATATTAGCATTAGTCTTGGTCTATTAACATTTTCAAGCTTTCTCTCAGAAGGACAAACTGGCTGCAGGAAAAGAGCTCACGTGCACCCAGCATGTAACAAACACTGCTGGAGACAGCTGGGTGAGGGCCACATGCCAGCCACATGCGACAGAGACCCCGACCTCACAGAGACCACACACTGGTGGGAAGAGGTTTCACGGCAGAGGGCAAAGAACACTATGGCACTGCCAACAAGCAATTTAACCATATGGTCGGCTACAGGGGCCCCTAAAGTATCTCCCACAAGAGTTTTTAAGGCCTTTATGTTTAAAGTATAAAGAACAAGGTAGACTCACAACAAACAATAAAGTAAGGTAGATCCTTACCTAACACATAAAAAGATAACTACAGATGGTTTAAAGACCTAACTATGAAAGGTAAAACTATAAAGTTAGTAAAGGAAAATGTAGGGAATATTCTTGTTGCCTTAAGGACTTCTTAAATAAAATTTCAAAAGCATAAAACAGTAGGCAAACTAGACTGAATTTGATCACATCCAAATTAGAATTTTCTGTTCAGTAAACTATGGAAAAAATTAACAAACAGATGACAGAGAAAAGATTTACAAACCATAAAACCTATAAAAGAATTATTGTCCAGTGTAACAAGAGCTTCTGCAAGTCAACAGGAAAAGACAGCAATCCCAGTGGGAAATGGGCAGAAGGCAGTAACAGGCACCCGCAGCAAAGGAAGCCCAGAACCATATAAGAACACCAAGAGCTGCCTAAACCAAATACAGAAATGCAAATTAAAACATCCCTCTGAATGACAAAATTTGGGCAAGTGAACGTCAAGTATATGCAGATGTACAGGAAAACAAAACTCAATGTGCACGGTGCTACCAAACTTGTAGACTGAGGCATCCTTTCTTAAGAGCTTAGTCAAATTAAGTACCCATATGCACATGGCATCACCACGGAGGAATTCTTTCTGGACGTACATCGCAGTGAGTGGCCGTGAAGAGCTGGGGCAATGCACAGTCATCTGGGCTGGAGGGAAGCCAGAGACACTCGCCTGCGTGTCCATGGTAGGGAAATAATTCAAAGCACGAGGCAAGGGTGTGATGCGAGGGGACACAGAGCATGGTGAAAACACCCAGGTTATCCTAGCATGCGATGGTGACAGCACGGTGATGAAAAAGGCAGAGGACACTCACCTCAGGGTTGTAGACAGAGCCAGATGAGGTAATGCACGTCAAGTGCCCAGTCCCTTGCCCTTAGTCCTACGAAAGTAATTTCTGCTCCTTGGTATAGGTTACCCCTCTGAGCTTTCACCCCACTGTTTGTTTATTTGTGCAGCTGGAGCACGGAGCTTTGTTACGAGAACTTAATAGAAGATGCAGTGGCCACGTGAGTGCCCGGGGGAGGCGAGGCCTCTGGAGTCTGCGGGTCCCCTGTGCACAGCAGCCGCTGTATGGCAGGACAAGCCCTCATCCCGCCTGCATCTCCAGCTGCGCACCTAGAGAATCATTAAAGCCAGTGCCATGTGGCTGTGTTGCGGGTAAATGAGATAATGCAAACCTCATAACAAGTGCTCGTTCACCTCGCTTCTCCTCCCTCCCAGGTATGGGGAGGCACCGTCTTACCAGGGGGAGCCCCGTGCCACCATCACATGTTGCGGTGGCCACGCGACAACATGGAGGACAACTCAGCCATGCTGAGACAACACATACATATACAGAAAATGACTAGAAAGAACAACATCAAAATGAGTACCTTAGTTGAATTTGGGTAGAGAAATTATAGGTGGTTATTTTTCTGTTTTTGTATTTTCCGAGTATCCTATTATATGGTTATGTTACTTTTAGAAATGTAATATTTCATGGCAAACAAGTATTTTACTTTAAAATTGCATTGAACAAAAAGTGTTAAACTTCAAAACCTAAACAGCATCTTTATAGATTCTCTATCAAATGGAGTTAATTTTAAAATTCTAGAATATATTCTGAAGCACTAGGTTCTTCTTAATTCTAACACTTAACCTGGGAGAAGTAATTTACTCTGAGAGCTGCATTCTTCACCTATGAAGTGGGGCTAGTTTTAACTCACAGTTGTGAGGATGAAATGAGATAATATGTAAGTACCATGGAGATGGATCATGTTTTGAAAACTTCAAAGTTTGCAAAGATATAAATATAAACCCCTTAAATACCAGAAGAAAAAATTTTAAATGTTTAGTAGCTTGAACTCCAACATTAGATAGACCTATATTCAAATTTTAGCTCTGCCACCGACAACCTGGATGACTTTGGGCAACTACTTCACCTTCTCACTACAGTACCTTCTCAGCAGTGTGGGGGTAATGACCACATGCCTGTGTTGCTGTGAAAATTAAATGAGGTAAGTAACTTATGTATAGCACAGTGCTTGTCACAAAATAATGGCTCATTTAATGTTACCAATTATTATAATCCTCCATAAAACCACTTCTGCAGTTAATGAAACTGAATATTATTATTAACGTCTCAATCACTGTTTCACATTAAGATACAAAAATAGAAAAGACATATTCCCTACCCTTAAGGTTCTCACAGTCAATAAAAGAAATGGAAATATATTTCAAAGATCATAGGAGACTACAATAACTAATAAAATCAAATTTTATATCTATTACTATGAGAATAAAGACAAAGGGGAACAGGATTGGTTACAATGAGGAATGTATCAAAATCTCAAAGGAGATGATATTTTAGTTGGATCCTGAAAGACTGGGTATGATTTTGTCCATTAATGAAGGAAAAATACAAAATTAAAAATCCAAGCCAGGCATGATGGCACATGCTTGTAATCCCAGCTACTCAGGAGGGTGAGGTGGGAGGATCATTTGAATCCAAGATTTCGAGTCCAGGCTGGGCAACCTAGCGAGATCCCATCTCTTAAAAAAAAAAGTCTATACAGTGCTCAGGCCATTGAGACTTGTCTCATCAGATGGAACACTGAGAGGGGAAAGGCTGGCTGTAAAAAGAAGAAATATTATGATCTAATTGTGAAGAGCTTTATAAAAATGCCCTGCCCCATTATTTGGACTTTATGCACAATAGGGAAATCAAAGGAGGATTAAAGAACACAATCATACCTAAAATTTAGAAAAATAACTGGTAAAATTAGGTTGACTTAACAGTGCCAGGAAAGACTTCCCAGGGATGACATTTGGAAGAAGAGTCTGGGAAGGTCATCCCAGGTGGCGTGTGGGAGACACAGACCTGAGGACCTGCCAAGCGCATCTCCGGCTTCTGGAGCATAGCAGAGTGGGGGCAGCGGAGGTGATGTGGAAGACACGGGCCAAGACAGCGACACCTTTGCCCAGGAATGTGGGCTTCAAGGGCAAGAGAGAAAGGCCTGCGATGGTAGAGCGATCTGAGAAGATGACGTTGTGGAAAAACAGGGGCTGGAGGAACAGGCAGGAAATCACAAGAGTGAAAACTCAGCCCAGAAGAGGGAAGAGCAGATGGACTCAAGAGACATTTGAGGGGACCATTCAGTCTAGCCTGGGAGGGAAAAAAAATGAGTATGTTCTATTTTTTACCATTTTTCTATTCAAAAAGCACTCACTATTCCCCTCTACCTATGGATTAAAATGTCAATGCTAGCATTCAAGGCCTTCCTAGTCTGACCTCTCTGCCTTTTTATCCACTTTCCTTACACCCTACGGTCCCTCTACTTGGACTGTCCTCTCTGCCATGTCAAACCCCATCTGACGATTGAGGCCTGACTAATTCCATGCCACCCACAAGGCCTTCCGAGCTCTCCTGGTGCCTCTCCCCTCAAACAAAGCCTCCAGTGTTGTAAATTAATAAACCCTCATCATGTGGTAACGACCCTCTCCTATTACTAGGTACTACTGTATGATTCTTTAACAGCTGTTTACATTTCTATGTGCCTTGTCTGTATGTTTCCTTCATAGAACTGCAAAGAAATGTCAAGCACATGACCGCAGCTAGACAATCCAAGGCAAGATGAATGTCAGAAGATTTTGGCTTCCTGGAAAAAACTCACCATGGACTTTGGTTATTCAGAATTAGCTACTTCTTCTGTAAGGCTATCAGGTAAAATAAAATAGTAATGATAAGAGTGGTAAAGTATACCTGCCAATCCACTTTCACAATAAGATATGTAAGAAGAACAAATCAATATAGGTTGAAAGGAGAATACAATGAGTAATTCCATGAAGAATCCTTGGAATTACATAAGCAGCATAATAACAAGTAGTTTTTCAAACTAACTTATTTACAAAGAAGTAATTTAGGAGTGGCCATTCTCCTCCTCTCTAATAATTTTAAGAGAGAGAGGCCGGTCGCGGTGGCTCACGCCTGTAATCCTAGCTCTGGGAGGCCGAGGCGGGTGGATCGCTCGAGGTCAGGAGTTTGAGACCAGCCTGAGCAAGAGTGAGACCCCGTCTCTACTAAAAATAGAAAGAAATTATCTGGCCAACTAAAAAATATATATACAAAAACATTAGCCGGGCATGGTGGCTCATGCCTGTAGTCCCAGCTACTAGGGAGGCTGAGGCAGTAGGATCGCTTAAGCCCAGGAGTTTGAGGTTGCTGTGAGCTAGGCTGATGCCATGGCACTCACTCTAGCCCGGGCAACAAAGTGACACTCTGTCTCAAAAAAAAAAAAAAAAAAAAAAATAAGAGAGAGAGACATAGCAAACTTTAACTTAAATAAACAGTTTCTGGAAATTGGGCTTCAACAAGTGAAATTATAATACATAAAAAAAGAAATAATATGTACCTAGTTGCAACTTCAAAGTCAAGCTACACACGAAGAGGACTTACAGTTTGGGCTTATATATATCTGTAGCAACAGGAAGAACTCCAGGAGAACTCAGAAATTTCAATGCCAAACATGTCACAAGAGGTCAGAGGTCACATTTTCTAACTTGGGTTTTACCCTAAAGTAAGCAATACATGTAATTAATTGATGCCCTAATTCTGAAACATTAACTTGAATGGGACTAGTCTACCAATCCGCTGTTAGTCTAATCATGCTAGTCACAATGTGATCACCTCTAAAAACACAAAGTCAAAGTTACTCAAGACAGAAAGGAAACACCTAGGTTGACTATTTTGATTGCTTTTTCCCAGTAGTCAATAAAAAATAAGTTAACCTCCCCAATCACACTGCCTAGCTAATAATGCCAGCAGAGACTAGTAAAAAATCCATATCTGTTTCAAAAGCATGTCTTTAAACTATAACTATTACTTAAAATAATTATAAACTTCTAATGCCATGTTATAATTACCCAAATTAGATGTGCATAATTTGTTTGGTTTAAAGAAAAGCAAGTGATATATGTAACTTGATTTTATTGGACATTAAACTATACATGGCATTTAGAGAAATAACATGACAATGAGTTATGAATCATATTAGGAATCTGCATGACTGAAGGCTTAAATTTCACTTGTTACTGATTCTTTGTTCTTTGATTCTTCACCCTTTACATCTTGATTGGAAATCTGTAAAACAAGGGCATCATCTGAAGCATAAAAATATTTTATAAATATTTAATAGAAATGTTAAGTAACTGAGTATTTCAAAGCTTTAATGACACCTATCCAAATTACATAAAAGTGATGAATTCATGTGACAACTATAGTGTTTACAGACATTTAAACTGAAAAGAGGACTACTATTATCATGCGTATCTTCATACAACCCTCAACTGACTACTGTATTTCCTTTTTTAATAATAAAATGACTCAATTGTTTCAATTTTACGATGATTAAACATTAGAAGACATCCTTCCATTTCTAGAAATGTAAAACGTTTTTACTGAGAGGCCAAAATTCATGCTTATTTAGTTCCCAAATGAAGTCATCTATAGAATTTATGTTATCATTAATTTATAAACATGAGCTGTAAATCAGAGGGACAGCTTCACCATTAATCAAAACATCAGACTTAATCCCAGATATGTATTTTGAGCTCAGATTGATCTTTTTAGTAAAAATACTTTCCATAGCAAAATAATAAAACTTGTGAAAGAAGTTTCCCTTAGGTATATATTTTTAAAGATTTGAATTATTGAATAAATCTCAGCAGTGATTCTGTAACTTACAGCACCTTTCCTACTTTCTTGGATACAGCACTAGCAGTTCTTTTAAAAAAGGAAAATTAAAAGAAAATGGTAAAAAGGACTCAGAACACTCTTTCCTGGGGAGGTATCATGGACAGGTACTGCTATGAACTCTGAATGTTGGATATCATCATACTTAGGTGGAATAAACATCTAGAATGAACACAGATACATTCTCCTATTTTTTTATTGAGATAAGATTATTATTAGTTCCAATTAGCCGGGCATGGTGGTGCATGTCTGTAGTCCCAGCTACTCGGGAAGCTGAGGCAGTAGGATTGCTTAAGCCCAGGAGTTTGAGGTTGCTGTGAGCTAGGCTGATACCACGGCACTCACTCTAGCCCAGGCAACACAGTGAGACTCTGTCTTAAAAAAAAAAAAAACAAAAAGATTATTATTAGTTCCTAAGAGTTCAATCAATTATGAGGATCTGAGGCTTAACTACTTTAAAAGGCCACAAATTCTACTCATGGAATTTCCTTTTAAAATTGCAATGTAAGTCTTACAACATTCAGGATCCTGTATTTGATGATGAGATTGCTGTGGATTTTGAGGTGTCCAGTGTTATATACAAACATGAAGAACATGCCTTGGGTTTGTTTCTGCTAAAAGGGATTTTTTTTTTATTGCTTTTAGCTCTGCTTTTGAACTTCAGAAAATATCCAGTGCCTTTAGCAACAAATTTTTTTTTTTTTTAAAGATAAATCACAAGATTGTTGTCAGCTGGGAAGATGGTGGAGGTAACAGTTTTAAACTCGCCCCTGAACCTCCTAGACAGAGTTACTGGAAGAGAAGCAAACAAAACAAAGCAAAAGGCCCTGGGACAACATATACAGTACCAAAAAAATTAAGTGATAAGGAGTCCTGTGAATCCCAAAATTTGAGCAGTCAGGACAAATCTGCAAGAGCTACTGATCTGCAATCAGTACTGACAGCTATGGAGGACAAGGAGGGACACAGTGGGGAATCTAGGGGAGCTGAGTACAGGAGAACCAACCTTGCAGCTGCAATGGACAGGGTGAGACATCCTCACGTGAGACGATTCACAGTAACGCACGGATCCATGGTAAAGTCCTCAGGAGCTGGAGCACGACAGTCCTGTGAACACCCAAAATTAGGCAAAGCTCCCTTCCAGGACAAAGCCCCACATTATAGATAAGTGTGAGGAATTAAAATATCAAATACTACTGGAGTCAGTTAAAAAGACCTTTACTATAAGAAAGGGTGGTTCAAGGAAAAATGGGGGAAAGATAGAGAAAAACCTAGGAAATCTCAAGAAATATGAGGCCATATTTTTAGCACTTCACAAAACTGGCATAAGAAGAGCATTAGAGCCATAAATCTAGTAAAAGGATTCAGACCCACTTCTACCTGCTACAAGTTTGGGAAAACAGATTTTCACACCAGAATGACAACAGGAAGGACTGCAGCTCACAGGACAGAGTGACACCCTTAGATGAAGGCATGTCAGAAAGATATGCCTGCAAAACAGAAGAAAACCAGGATCCACTGTTTCAAGAAATGAGAAAAGACATTAAGAAAATGATATAATAGGAATGCTGTAAATCAGAATTAGAAAAACTCAGGAATGGGTTAAACATTTGAAGTAAATGGAAAAGAAATCACTTCAGAAGTGAAGTCTAAACTAGAAGCTACACAAGAGTGATTATACAGCAGATAATATCAGATAAACATAAGTTGCAAAGAATGAAAAAATTAAAAATCAAAAAGAAAAAAGATGAAAAGAATTCAATTGAAAATTACAAACAGAAGACAGGAAAAGAAGACTGAACACACTAAGACAGGCCTCAAATAATATAAACTAAATATATATAATAGTAATATAATCTTAACTATATATAATATAATTTTGTTTCTTATTCTCAGATAGCTGTGTATATAATGTTGCATAAAATATTGACTAATTATATGATATTCTAAAATTTTATTGTTCATGATATCCACAATTCTCACCATGTCAGAGAGGAGGTAAGATTTTAGATAGAAGAGATACATAAAACCCAGTAGCCATAAATTTCAATGGAAAATATCAGTATGAATTAATGAGGTGTTTTTATCTTTTAAAAGTATATTGATTTCCTAACTCTGTCCATTCCAAGGCCTAGAGAGACAACACAGTAGCAACTCGGAGTGGCCAGAAAGTACTCTTGAAATACAATTTCAAACTAAAAGAAACCGGAGCCCTTGCAAGAAAGCAGTGGTTTAGGATGTGTACAAAATGGGCCTTAAACCCTGTCACCCGAGAAAGCAGGAACAAACTTTGGGATCCAACACAGAGGCCCCCACTGGTCAAAGATGGGAAAACCTCAGCATCAGAAAGGATTTTGTCAAAAAATGACAACTAAAAGAAAAAACCTAGCTGGTTACCACTGAAGGATGCTATTTTGAAAACTGGTAAGTACATAAAGAGAAGGAATTAAACACTTCTCCTACTTTTCCCATGTGAACCATACCACAGCATAACCAAATAGCAGATAATGGGAAGCCTATGTCCTTACAGAGGCATTCCAGTTAGCAAAGGAAAGAAAATTAGATTACCACCATTTTGCAATTCTTAATGAATTACTGGATCTAGCATCAATAGCTACATATATCACAAAATGAGATAACTGACATGTGTGCCTCCTGAAAACACAACTTTCCGCAGCCTGTGCAACAGCCTCGACCCACCCCACAGCCTCTGGACCAACCATCAATTTCCGGGAAATACAGAGGACTGAGCAGCAGGTCAAACTGGACCACAGAGCTGCGATCCTCAAAAGCCAGACTATGAGAAACCAAATGACCCAGTTTCCCCAATCAATAAATCCCAAATGAAAGCCACAACAAAAAAGATGGATGAGAAATCCACAGATCAAAACAGAAACAAGCAGAATGAAGCCATTATACCAAAGTAAATGATAATGTTTAGGATGCAGGATAGCCTAAGAGGGAGTCACACCAACTCCCATAACTTTGAATGCATGACTAAAACTATGTAGCTTTCAATTTTTTTTAAAATGGAGTCACCAGTCAAAATAAAGAGTGAAACTTAATGACTACATATGCAATCCTAACAATAATTCTTCTGCAGCCTTCTGTAACTTCAGCCATTTCTAAAGTTTAAAAGACACCTCTATGTTGAGACTTACCTGTAAATAAGCAGAACAACCTGACCTAAAATGAATCCAAGGCTTGAGAGTACAGAATAGGCATATCAGGCTTTACAGCAAAAGATCAGAGTGCCTGTCCTCGTCCCACGCCACTTCCTAACTGACCTCAGGCAAGCGCAACAGGCAAGAAAGTTGACGTTAACCAAGAAGCAAAGGCACTGGGTCAGGCAGTTCTCTGCACAGTCCCCCCTGGAGCCAACTGTCCAGCAGGGAAATAGTTACGGCTGTGACTGATGTTGGGAAAAAAGCACAGAACGCTGAGACGTGAGCCACTGCGATGGGGGGAAATATGACACAGCTCTCAGAGGGGACGAGGCAGAGGACACACGGGGAACCCCTCCTGAGCACTTAACCTCCGATTTTCTTCCTTTCTTTTCATCTATCTTTAGATGACACTAATAAAACTAAGACTATTTACTGGGTAAAATAAATTTATTGATATTTAATTAGGAACTATGGACCTCACAACATGAAGGAAAATAAGCCTTGGCATCATTTAAGGCTATACCGATGAAGCAAGGAGAGAAAGGAACACTTAACGACAAGCCGCGATACAAAAGGAGAAGGTGTGTGCAATCCTGTTTAACAACCTTCGCATCTTTTGTCACAGTTTAACTTGCGCACACACGTACACACATAAGTGTTGCGATAATCCAACAGACGTCTGCACCCGGCACTGTGGGGTTAATTCTCTGACTCCCACACAGCAGGTGGTCACAATCTAACAGCAATATTTACTAGGAGAGTCTGACAGCTTCCTAGGGAACATCCCTAGAGCTTCTAGAAGGATGCTACACGTGAGATCTAGAAAGATGCTACACGTGAGAAAAACGAATAGTCTGAAAAACTGAAATGTTTCAGTCAAGCTTACATGATTTTATAATTTTTAAAAACAAATCCAAAGAACAGTATTTTATTTCAGCGGTCTTCTATGAGCAATTTGATATACAAAAACTGTTTTCTTAAAAGTCTCAACCATAAGAAAATACTTTTTATTCTTTGAGATTTCTTTAAATGTTTTTATTATCAACATCACCTCTCTGTAATTTGTATTTAGCTACCACACCTCAAATTATTTGCTTTAATTAAAACTATAATAATTAAAACAATGTACTATTTATTTTATTCTTACTTTTCATACAGTATTATTTTGTTCCTTCCACTAACCTACAGGAGCTAAGAGTTGAACATGGTCAGCGTCAAAGTATTCTGAGGGTGAGTGTAGAGTCAGAGCCACACAGAGCCTGAACACTTTCTCCATCTTCTGTTCCTTCCCTTGCAGGTAATTTTATGATCTTCTTCACCAGAATACAGGGAAGGGACAAAAATATATGGAATTCAATTTTGTTACTTATTAACAAAAGCCAACAAAAAGTGTTTAAGTGAGCTTTTGTAAATTATCTGTTTCCATTTTTACAAATAGCATTTAAAGAATATGGAGAAATAGGTATAAAGAAATTTTATCTAAATTAACAGCAACAACAAAAAAACCAACCTCCAAACATTTAAAAAGATAAATTTGACTTTTTTTTTTTGGAGACAGAGTCTCACTCTGCTGCCCGGGCTAGAGTGCCATGGCATCAGCCTAGCTCACAGCAACCTCAAACTCCTGGGCTCAAACAATCCTCCTGCCTCAGCCTCCCGAGTAGCTGGGACTACAGGCATGCGCCGCCGTGTCCGGCTAATTTTTTCTATATATATATTTAGCTGTCCATATAATTTCTTTCTATTTTTAGTAGAGACAGGTCTTGCTCTTGCTGAGGCTGGTCTCAAACTCCTGAGCTCAAACAATCTGCCCACCTCGGCCTCCCAGAGTGCTAGGATAAATTTGGCTTTATTCCTTTAAAAATACCTAGAGAAACAAAATAAAACCAAGTTCTTATTTTAAGACATCCTTATAATTAGTACATAACAAGTAAATAGAAGAGTCATGAATTAGTTTGATTTTTTTTTTTTGTATCCTGAATCTTTGTGTACCAATATAAATAGCATTACAAACTGGGGTGGGGAGGAAATTTCTTTTTAAAAACTGAGTGGTTTGGCCAGGCGCAGTGGCTCATGCCTGTAATCCCAGCACTCTGGGAGGCCAAGGCGAGTGGATTGTTTGAGCTCAGGAGTTCGAGACCAGCCTGAGCAAGAGCGAGACCCGTCTCTACTAAAATAGAAGGAAATCATATGGACAGCTAAAAATATATATAGAAAAATTAGCCGGGCATGGTGGTGCATGCCTGTAGTCCCAGCTACTTGGGAGGCTGAGGCAGAAGGATTGCTTTGAGCCCAGGAGTTTGAGGTTGCTGTGAGCTAGGCTGATGCCACGGCACTCTAGCCTGGGCAGCAGAGTGAGACTCTGTCTCAAAAAACAAAAAAACCAAAACCGAGTGGTTTATTTAATAATTTCTAAAATATAGAATGAAATTGTTAAAAATGCTGTCAGTGGGCTATGACCTAATACAATTTTGCTTTGTTTTCTTTTGAGGGTCTTTGAGGGGCTCTGTGGCCCCGGTTAGAGTACAGTGCCATCATCATAGCTCACTGCAGCCTCCAACTCCTGGGCTAAGGTGATATCCTCCTGCCTCAGCCTCCCAAAGTGCTAGTATTACAAGCGTGAGCACACAGCCAAGATGTTATTTACTTACTGCACATACCATGCTTGTCCTGTATTACAATGAGTAATGAACAGTATACTATTTTTAGACAGCTTCACTACATAAAAGCAAATGATTAACTAAAATCCATTTTAATAAAAGACCTAAAGTTACCAAGAGTTAAAAATTCTGATAACTGCAAAACTATTATAAATAGTACATACTGATATTTTACTTATCTAATATTTATTTTATAAACACAAGTTGCTTGTGTATGTTTCTATATTTGTTTTTCTAACAACTATATACTCCTGCAAAGAAAGTGACTTCAGTCCTTTGTAATGTATGTTGATTAGCATAATAAAGTATTTTTGGACTTTTCCCCCAAGATCTCACATGAAATTTTACAAGGATTTTTTTGTTTGTTTGTTTAAATTTACTTACTTGGTAATACGGTCAATGTTGGCAATTTGCTTCTGGTTCTGTATAATCTCAATGGCTGCCCAAAGATGCTGGATAGCTTTTGTATCCGCCTGTCATCTTTTTGTTAAACGTGCCATGAGCTGTTTACTTCTTTAGCTGTAGTAATACATAAAAACATAAGGGAAAAAAAGATTACAAATTGAATTATTATTAACACAAGCGAGTAACATCATCAGTGCCTCTTGACTACTGATCATACCAAGGTAGCAGGTAGCTCTGCCAACTTTCTGCCTCATTCCCTACCATCCACCTCACCACTTTCTTCATACAAGTTACCATTTGCTTCGTTACTTCATAAAAAGTGAGAGTCTAAAAATGAAAGGGTTAAGGTTTTCCCAAGGAGAACAAATGGCTACCTTATGCCAACATGTTTTTTTAAATAAATTTAAGTTTTATTCTAATGCACAGAAATATTACAAGACAACATTTATCAATAATGCATTGTTTGTAATTTGATCAATAGAAAATGGAATTTAAATGCCCTAATTGTTTGTACTTTGGTTTATTATAATCATGGCTTAAAAAACCCAATTGTATATGCATATATTGATAAATGAAAGCATTTCAATAAAATAAAACCATGAACAGAAAATGCAAAGAGTATTAATAGTTACTTCTGGGGTAAGATGGGAAAAGCTGGCAAACAGGATACCAGAGGGCCACAAATTATTAGGAACAATCATATTCTTGAATAGATGTTAGTTTCAGGGGTATTTATTACATTATTAAGAAACAACATTGCTATTTTATTCAAATTTCAGTATTCTGGATTAACAGAAGAACATAGTCACCCGACCTCCAGATGATTTTCCACCTGTGTCTGGCAAGACTGGGGAAAACCCTGGGGCTACACTCGGGTGTCTGATGACTGAGGGTTTCACAGAAGAGGCCTCTCCTGACTCAGCTTGGAGGGACTCTTCTGTTAGGAACAGCATGAGCCTAGGAAACCTTCATCACGAACCTTGTGTTAGATCATGAGCCCCAGCATTTGGGAACAACTGAAACATATCTCTAAATCTTACAGATTATAATACTGTTTAAATTCTAGGCCTTAAAAATACAGTAAACATTAAAGCTTCTGGGATTCCTAAAATCTCCTTGCCCGGACCTTTCCCGTCCCATAAGGGAAGAGAATGAGCGAGGGAAGCTCATTCTCAGCACTTCACTGTATTCCATGATTGCAACTGAGCCCTGTGAATCTCCTCTTTCCCCACCTCCACACTTCCTTTCACAGCCCCCTCAGTCCTCCCTTTCCTTGACAAACCCAAGTAAACCCCACAGTTCAACCAACTGTAGATCAAAAATATTTGAGAAAAAAATTGTATCTGTACTGGACATGTACAGACTTTCTTCTCTTGTCATTATTCCCTAAACCATGTAACAACTATTTGCATAACATTTACATTGCATTAGGTATTATAGGTATTATAAGTAATCTAGATATGATTTAAAGTAGATAAGAGGATGTGCATAGGTTATATGCAAATACTACACCATTTTATATCAGGGACTTGAGCATCCATGGATTTTGGTACCTATAGGAGGTCCTGGACCGAATCCCCCACTAAGGAACAAGGGACAAATGTATATGTATGTATGTATGTATACATGCACACACATACATACATATACACATAAACACAAAGATGAGTATACCAGCAGCAATGAGCATACCAGACATCCAGACTTTGGTTTCTAAATACTATTCTCCTCAAAAGGAACCAGAGAAACGGCTAATTTCAGGGCTCAGGCAGGGAAAGTATTGAATAAGCCTAGAACATCATGTGCCATAAAGTATGGAAATTCCCAAAAGATCATGGAGATATGTCAAAATGACACTGGAGCTAACCAAGGGGCTCCCACTGGCTAAATCTGGGACAATTTGAACATCAAAGAAATGATATAATGAGAGCAATTGTCTATAACCCATTGAATAAAATAGGAACCTAGGAGCCCATACTGATATCAATTAATAAATAAATGGGGGGTGGATACAGAGGCAGGAAAGCTTTCCCTTACAATACAAGGTCAACTAATAAATGTAGAACGATGATGGAAGGGATGATTACCATTTGGTAACCCTTATAATAATTGTTTTGGTCAAGGAGCAAAACTGGATACTAATATAAATGGGTGAAAGTGTGATCAGGAACAGGATTTTTACATAGTCTCAAAATATCTCCAGACAATATTTATTCATTAACTTTCCATTGCAAAGTCTGGCAGATATCATCTTACCAAATGATAAAAGTAAATGTCATCAGCAATGGGACAAATCAACATCATGTGCCTTCTGATAGGATGCATTGAGAAGAACACAGCATCACTTCTGTGGTATTCCTGCCAAAAATGTATGTCCTGAGTACATTGGTGGTATAGTGGTGAGCACAGCTGCCTTTCAAAATGCATGTCCTAAATCCAGTCATGAGGAAACATCAGGCAAACACATACTGATAGACATTCTGCAAAGTAATTGGCCTGTCCTCTCCAAAATATCAAGGTCATGAAAGGAAGGAGAGACTCAGAACTGTTCAAGATAGAAGGAAACTAATGAGACATGACAGTTAAATGCAACATGTGATCCTATATTGGATCCTGGATCTATAAAAGACTTTATTGGAGAAAATCAGTAAAATTTGAATGAGGTTTGTGGATTAGAATGTGCTATTGTATTAATTTCCTGATTTTGATGGGCATAATGTGATTCATGTAGAAAAGTGTCTCTATTTTTTAGGAAACAGACATTGAAGTATTGAGGGGTCCTGTGACATCATATCTGTGACTTACTGTCAAATGGTTCCAAAAAAAATGACTTGTATCTACAGAGAAAGAGAGTGATAAGGCAGATATGGTAAATTTCTAACAACTGGGAAATCAGGCTGAGGGAACACAGGATATCTTTGTACTGTTCTTGAAACTGTTTTGAAGAGTTTAATTATTTCCACTTTAACAGTTTTGAAATATTTTAATAACCCTATTGTAACATCCCCTTCAGCAATTTAATTCAAGATCAGTATAAAATAAGAGCATGAAGCTAATAAGAAATAAGTCATGCACAAAGGAAGAGAATTTATAAAGATAAATAGATAAGAGTTACTAAATATATTAAGACCTATGAATCTTGGATGCTATTTTTTAATTACATACTAAATTTTACTGTTAAAGAGCCATGGGGGGCCAGAAAAGTCCTAAGAGGTCTTTTCTTCATATATTTTTATATTAGGATCAAGAATAAAGTACAATGATCCCAAGAGGATTATGTATCAGAGAGTTCTTCTGGAGTTAACTCATATAAGGTTTTTATTTTATTTCGTCATAAAACAAGTCAAGCAAAAAAAAGCCTAGCTCTCTTTTTCTGCTGTGACAATGTGTCTGGTTGTCATCTGTGGCATATGTATCACACTCTGTAAACCTGTATCTTGCTCTTGCTCTATAATCCTATCTTTCTCTCCTCAATAAACCTCATTTCCATGCTTGCCTTACAAAAAAAAAAAAAAAAGCCTAGAGAAAACATCACCAGGACTTAATTTTGGACGGGGAACGAGGGAGAGGCAAGTCTCAAGGACAAAGCTTCCATTTCTGGCTTACACAGGGTACTGAAGTAAGGACTGTGGGATGAAGACTAAGTTTGCAGAAGGCAGTGGTGTGTGCGTGTGTGTGCTGAGTTCAGTTTGGGGCAGACCAAGTTCAGATGCCTTTTAGAAATCCAAGGGAAGATGCCAAGCAGCTATGTGGAGATACAGCTGGGGAGTTCAGGAGAGCACATGCTGAAGATCTGTGAGACACCCAAGAATAGTAACCAAAACCATAACTGCAGATTTGACTTCCCTAGGATAGAATATGGCAGAAAGAGACCTAGGCCCCAAGAACTAAGAGCAAATCCAGGAGAGCTATCCTATAGAAATCCAGTGAAGATAGGGTTTCAAAAAGTGCAGAGTATCACTGAAAAGTCAAAAAGCAAAAGGAACTGAAAAGTCCACTAGATTTAGCAAACTGTTGGTCACTGGTGACTTTAGCAAGAGTAATATTATTTTGTTGAAATAATATTGTTCCAAATCAGATCAGGGTGGGTGAAGGAGTGAGTGACAGGTGGCGAAACTGAAACAGAAATAAGAGCTCTTCCCAGAAGACAGACTGAACAAAGGGAGGAGGCAGATGGGAAAGGACCTGGAAAGAGATGAGAAGGCACAGGAAGGTCTATGGTTATGCAAATTTTATCCTCATTTTAATTCAAATACGTACATATGATTTTTCAAAAATCAAACAATCCCAAACCCTGTACCTCTATTGCTGCTACCCTACGGCAATCCCTGCCCTCTATTTTAGTTTTGTTTTTTGGTACTTACCTCTGTATTTATAAGCCCTACCCTTACCTACTGACGTCCTACCTCAAGTCAATTAATCTCTTCCACATACACCCACCCCCAACAAAAATGCACATACACTATCCTTCCTCTTATCTTCTCAATAAAGTCATACCCGACTTTCTAATTAAACCAGCATTCACTGTTTTTATTTATCATTTATTTATTTATTTATTTATTTATTGACAGAGTCTCGCTTTGTTGCCCGGGCTAGAGTGAGTGCCCTGGCGTCAGCCTAGCTCACAGCAATCTCCAACTCCTGGGCTTAAGTGATCCTACTGCCTCAGCCTCCCGAGCAGCTGGGACTACAGGCATGCGCCACCATGCCCAGCTAATTTTTATATATATACTTTTAGTTGGCCAGATCATTTATTTCTATTTTTAGTAGAGATGGGGGTATCGCTCTTGCTCAGGCCGGTCTCGAACTCCTGACCTTGAGTGATCCACCTGCCTCGGCCTCCCAGAGGGCTGGGATTACAGGCGTGAGCCACCGCGCCCGGCCCAGCATTCACTGTTTTAATTACCAGGACTACGTGCTGACACTCACAACTGCTCTGAACCCTTATCGCATCTCCAGTGCTCCAAGACCCAGTCAAGACATTTCCCCAGACACAGAGCAGGGCAACTGTGGGCTCATCTCCTCTATTTACTTCCTCTCGGGACTGCAGTCTTATACTGCCTATTGCCCAGTGCCGGAAAACAATAGCCTTGTGTATTTTACCCAGTTTCATCATGGAGGGTGGGAATGTAAGTCCATTAGCAGTTGCTCTGCCATGGCCAGAAGTAGAAGTCTAGACTGTCTCCTAGTACCCCTGTTTCTAGAAGGGCATCACCCACTTTCAAGACAGTCTAAATGAGAACTGTTCTCATTTGCCCTTTTCAGAAAACACACCTCAAGGCTTTTGCAGTATAGAAAAAGGTAGCGAGCTGGCTGCAGGTGCTAGGGAAGGACTCTGCGCATGTAACTACCACAGACTGGGAGAAATCACCCCATTCTCAGCCCCTTCACTTCCCCACCCCCAGAGGGACCTGGTGCCTCTAATTCTTGAGATTTCCATGGTTTTGAGGCTCAAACTGGCATGTTCCTTGACCTTCCCTTTCAGGCACTTACCTTTCCTGCTAAATCAAAAGACACTTCCACCACTTTCTTTCCAGTTTCCAAAATGTCATCTTTTCTACACTCTAGTCTATCTCATTCTTTTTGTCTCTATATATGGATTCACACACACACACACACACACACACACACACACACACCCCAACACTCATTTCAATAGGGTTTCAGGAAAGAATGCACATTCAGTCAATCATGTTTCAACAAAGGATTCATTTGAAATACTAAAGGCTTCAAAATGCTTGAGATCCTATAAAAAGATTCAGTTGAGAGGATGAGGTTGACTATATAAGAGAGGAAAGACATACATAAACTTTTTTTAAAGCCAGAAGATCAAATTCAAGCCAGAGAAAACATAGTTTTTAATAAGAACAAAAAAAGTATATCACATGCAAATTAATAACTTTGGCCATATTTGAAAAAATTTATTAATATTTATAAATCTAAAGAATCCTAAGGAAAATAATTATCTTCTCCTAAATAGAAATTCAGGAATATGCCATAAAATTATTGAAATCAATATAAAAGAATAGTGAAAAGAAAGTATTCAATTTTCTCCTGGTTAATCATAAAGAGTGGAGAACTATAAAGGGCTTCTCTGTTAGCCTCAAGTATTTGATGCATAAAAATGTCCTCTGTACCTATACAACCTGCACTGTACCTGCCAGAGCACAGCACAGTTCCCATAAGAGTTAGTTTGTTTTGACACTTTCTTTACATTCTGTGGGACAGAGACCCTACACCATTCAGCATGGGATCCAAGCTTAACATGGAAAAGTCTGAATTTAATAATTCCAAAACACTGTACAACACTGTATCCTGGGGAAGCAAATAAATCTATATAAACAGAAATTTTGGGTGCAGATTGCATAATTCAAATTTTTGCTTTCTTTCTTTTTTTTTGAATCAGAGTCTCACTATGTGGCCTGGGCCAGTGTACAGTGGTGTCATCACAGCCCACTGCAACCTCAGACTACTGGCCTCCAGCGATTCTCCTGCCCCAGCCTCCTGAGTCGCTTGGACTACAGGCGTGTACCACTACACCTGGCTAATTTTTCTATTTTTTGTAGAGACAGGATCTTGCTCTTTCTCAGGATGGTCTTGAACTCCTGGCCTCAAACAATTCTCCCACCTCAGCCTCCCAGAGTGCAAAGATTACAGGTGTGAGCCAAATTTTTGCATTCTGAACATGTCAAAAACACTATCACATACAAAAATGACCTAAAGCAGTTTGCTGTCTACACATTTCTCCATAAAAATGGAAGTCTACAAAAAATCATAAATTATGGAAGAGATTTGAGTTGTAATAGCTTATCAACAATTTACTACATTAAAAAGATGAGTATATCACGTTAATCTAAAAATTTTAGAACTACATTATGAAACCTAGGCTGTTAGTTTCTCTACTTGCTATAAATTATTTTGGTTTTATCCAAAGTGGGTTATGTGTCCAAACCTAACAAATATTAAGTTACAAACTTCCTCCATTAAAAACTCTAATATTTTACACTTCTAATAGAAAGCAGCCTATAAGTATATAAAGCTAAAATTTCAAAATGTAAAAAATTCTTTATTCACAGGAAGGAAAAACTCTTTCATAAGGAAGAATGTCATTTACAAGCAAAAGGGAGTAATAATTATTAGTGACTATTCATTTCTGCAGGGACAGAAAGAACTAGAAGGAAGTTATAAGGTGTTTTTTTTTATATCTTGTCATGTAAAATTATGATTAAATATAACATAAATATCTCCCTATTCAGCAAAGATAAACAAGTATTCTCATAAAAATATAGCTAAGAGCTGAAAATAGTTGCTGTTAGACAACACTACTAATTTTGCATCATTTTGCACTCCACGTTGTTGGGCCAGCGAAGTTTTTTACCAGTGATCTAAATCAATACTGCAATTGGAAGTTTATGGAATTATAAGCATAATACATTGTATTTTTGCGATAACTTTCTGGTTTGTATTGATTAATGATGGTCATTTCTAAAGACTTTTCCTAAAATGTTTTTGAATACTTAAAAAATAACTATTACTATCAAAGAAAATTACTCTCAGTTGTCTATAGCAATTCATAACAAAAGCACACCTAATTTTGTTTAATGGACATTAAAGAAAATAGGAAAAGGGCCCAGTTCTATTAAAGTGCGTATTCCCGTTAGTGGGAAGTGTAAAATTTTGCTTATTTCAAAAATTAACCTAGAATCATTCATCCAATGTTTTTGAGCACCTACTATTTGCTAAGCACTGCTCTAGGTACTCAGGATATAGTGGTGAATGATTCAGAAAGGTTCCTATACTTATATGGCTTAGTGTTAATATTTGAGGCTATTGGGGGAACAGACAATAAATGTGAAAACAAAAAGATGATTTCAGATAGTGACAAGTCCTGTGAAAAGAAGAAAAGAAAAGGAAAAAAACAGCAGGCAATGGGGAGTGCCACTTTAGATTGGGTGGTCAAGGTTGCTGTGGTGGTCATCAGTGTTGTTCACTAAATACTTCTAGTTGTCCTAAGCAACAGCAGTATTGCACTTGTAAAGGAAAATCAAAACCTCAGGACCCTCCAACTCCTTATGCCAAAAGGGAAGGTCAAGCCCAGATGCTGAGTCATGCAACGCCCTCTTGCAAATGAATAGCTGTTACTAACACTGCTGGCCAGATTGCCACAGAAAGGTAAAGGGCTTCAGGCATCTACATGGACAGTTCCCACAGATCATCCATAAGGACACTGTTTGCTGGCCGCCCATCAATGAGGACATGCAAATTGTAACTTCCAGGTCTGCAGGCTAACTCTAGCTCCTAAAACTAAAGTCCACTTTGATTCCACACTAATAATGTGGATTACAAGTTTATCTTCCCAAGTGCAGAACAGAGACAAGACCATTCTTTCTTCCAGCTACCCAGGGACATCTGCATAACTGATTCTTCCTTTACTCCCTTTTCTCTTCAAACATTTACCTAATCTTGTGTAAAATGAAGATTTCCTGGCACTAACACAAGAATGTCACCATTTGCATCATGGCCCACCCTCTCCCCTTTTTTCTTTCTATATGCCCTCACTCTTTAAATACTGAGTTTCCAAATCCCTCTTCAGATAGCACAGGTGCTTCTGTGGTTTGTCCTTGAACTTTGGCTTCGTAACCCTCCACTGATTGAGATCTTTGCCTGGCCACCTATTTGGGTTGTCACACTTCCCCACAACCCTAAAAAAGTGATTTATGACACTTGGCATTTGAAGATTCATGAATCTTACTCTGATTTGCTACGCTTTTTCTATATACCACGGGCAATGGCAATGCCCCAATGGTGGCTGCTGTCAGCCTCCTACCAGAATGAGGACCATTCGAGGCAGAGCTCCCACTAACCCATGATGGATGGGTAGAATGAGCATGACCCATTTTTTGAACCACTGAGGTTTGAGGTTGCTTGTTTTGGAGCACAACCTAACCAATCCTGCCTATCATAGAAAGTTAGGGAGATCATAAATGAAGTAAAACTTAAATGATGAAAAAGAGCTAGACACACCAAGGGGAAAACACATGCAAAGACATAACTGAGAAAGGACAGTGGCGGGAGCGTGGCGA
This sequence comes from Lemur catta, assembly GCF_020740605.2. NCBI lineage: Eukaryota > Metazoa > Chordata > Mammalia > Primates > Lemuridae > Lemur > Lemur catta. The sequence continues at coordinate 108,619,009 of NC_059134.1, forward strand.
ATAAGGAGAATCAGTATGAAGGAGGTGGAGAACTGTACTCAGATCAGGCCATGCAGGATTGAAGGCAGACTGTGGGCAGCTTGGGCTTAATACCATTTTGATAGGTGAGCAAGGTGGGGATTTTAAGCTGGAGTGGGTGGGATGGGCATCGGGAGGCTTTTAAGGGAAAAGCTACCTAATGAATCATGAACAGGTAAAGTCCCTTTCTACCACCAAATTCCAGTTGCCTGATCTCAGGCGCAGACAAGAGACCAAACAGCACCTTTCTGGAGAAATTAAATGATCCCAGAGAAAGAATTTTCAGACACTGACATTTGAAGGAACCTAAAGAAAAAGCCATCTGACCACCTGACATCCCAACAGTAAAACCCACACAAAGAATGTCCAACTAGCTTCCCAATGTCTCACTCATAAATACAAACAGACAGCCAGGAATCACCAGACATTTGAGACCAGCTTCTCCACAAAAGAGAGAAAGAGGCCACATGGAGCAAACAGAATAAATATAATTGATATCATGGAAAAGTAAGAAATGGAATCGCACGTATAAACCATAAATAGGATACTCTAAATAGAAATATTCAAAAAACTTTAAATATGATAAACAAATTCAGTAAAAGGGTTAGAAAATAAAATTGAGGCAATCTTACACAAAGTAGAAACAAAAGACAAGAAATACACAAATAGGAGATAAGAGAAAAAAACTTTGCGATACAATATCTGAATAACAAGAGTTACAGAATGAAAACGGGAAAAATTATTCAAGAAAAGTACCTACCAATGAAAAATAGGCATCTGCAAATGGACAAAGACCATGAAATGCCCAGCATATGAATGGAAGGAAGCGCACAGCACATCCACCTGGAAAGTCAAACACTGGTGGTAAGAAGAGGTGAAAGGCTCCGCAGGGTGGGTGACAGGAGAGGTCATAAAACAAACTGGTATCAGATTTCTCAGTAGCAACCTGGAAGCTAGAAAATCATGGAGAATGCCTTTTAAATTAAAAAAAAAAAAAAACAAGTGGAAGATGAAGATGTGACTCAATTGCCACAATCACAGGATAAAACTTTAACACATGAGAAGTTGCTTCTTATGAATGAGCAAAGAAAGTGGTTTCTTGAAATAGAATCTACTCCTGGTGAAGATACAGTGAACATCATTTAAATGACAACAAAGGATTTAATAAATTTAATTGATAAAGCAGTAGCAGGGCTTGAGAAGACAGACTCCAGTTTTTTTTTTTTTTTTTGGAGACAGGGTCTTGCACTCTTTCCTGAGCTAGAGTGTAGCGACATCATCATAGCTCACTGCAACCTCAAACTCCTGGGCTCAAGCCATCCTCCTGCCTTAGCCTGTTAAGTAGCTTAGACTACAGGCACATGCCACCCCACCCAGATAATTTTTCTATTTTTTATAGAGACAGGGTCTTGCTATGTGGCTGAGGCTGGTCTTAAACTTCTGACCTCAAGAGATCCTCCTGCTTCACCCTTTCCTATGACTCAAAATCCAGAAACAAAGCAAGCGAAAGGCTGAAAAATGGGACTACCACCACATACACACAAAAACACAAAAAAACCCCACAAAACCTAAAAACAAACAAGCAAAATTTAAACCTTTTACATGTCCAAAATACACCATAAACAAGGTAAAAATATGCATGACAAATGGGATAGGTAAAAGTAAAAGAAATTTTTGCAAATTAAATTATGAATTAAGGGTTAGTATCCTTGGTATGTTAAAAAAAAAAAAAAAGAAAGAAACTTCTAAAATTTCAGAAAAAGCCCCAAAAACCCAATGAAAAAAATGAGCAAAAGATACAGACAAACAGAAAACACAACACAAAAGGTCAAGTTATGGAAAGACAATTTCTCTTAGAGAAGACCAATTTCTAAACTACATCTAATATAGCATTTCTATTTAATACCTATCAGACTAGCAAAACTATAAACAGGGATTCTCATATAGCAGTGGTGGGAACAGAAAATGTCCCAATGTTTATGGAGGGGAATGTGGCAATAACCACCAAAATTACATATGCATTTTCTCTTTGACCCAGCAATCCCACTGGCAAAATCACAAAATGATATACATACACATTCATGTCTTATGGCAGTATTTGTAATAGTAAATCCACAAGGAACTGGTGGAATACAGTGCAAGGCATCTACACAGTGGAATGCAAACAAACTAGAAAAAAGAGATCATATCATGTCAAAAGGCAACCAAAGAAAAAATTTAATGGATAAAATGGGCTATGTCAATATTAAAAACTTTTGTGCTTCAAAGGACACCATCAAGAAAGTGACAGCCACAGAATGGTCAAAAAGACCTGCAAATCCTACATCTGATAAAAGACTTCTACTCAAAACACATAAAAGGTTTTTACAATTCAATATAAAGACAACCCAACTAAAACATGGACAAACGATGTGAACAGACATTTATTCAAAGAAGATCAACAAACAGCCAATAAGCACAAGGATGCTCACCAACATTAGTCATTAGAGAAATGCAAATGAAAATCACAATGAGATGCCATTCCCAACCACCAGGGTAGCTATAGTCAGGAAATCCGGACAATAACAAGTGCTGACAAAGATGAGGAGAAACTGGTATTCTCATACATTGCTGGTAGGAAGGTAAAATGGTACAGCTGCTTTCAAAAGCAGTTCAGCAGTTCCTCAAAAAGAAAACAGAGTTGACACGTGACCACAGCAATTCCACTTCTATATATATGCCCAAAAGAACTGAAAATATATGTCCACACAGAAACAGGTACATGTATATTCACAGCATTATTATTCATAATAGCCAAAAAGTGGGAAAAACTCAAATGTCCATCAACTGATGAATGGATAAACAAAATGTGTTACATCAGATGGAATATTATTGACACAATGAAACATTATTCGGCCACAAAAAGGAATGAAATAGTGATACATGCTACAACATGGATGAACCTTGAAAACGTTCTAAGTAAAAGAAACCAGACACAAAAGGCCATATATTATATGATTTCACACATATAAAATGTCCAGAATAGACAAATCCAGAGACAAATAGTAGAATAGTGAGTGCCAGGGGCTGGGGTGAGAAGAGAATGGGAGATGACTGATATTGCATCTGGGGTTTCTTTTGGGGGCAGTGAAAATGTTCTAAAATCAGATACTAGTAACAGCTGCAAAACCTTGTAAATATACTAGAAACCACTGAACTGTATATTTAAAGAAAAAAGTCACTGGAGCCAATTTACATGTCACTTTGTTCAAGTGGGGAGTCAGCAGAGGATTATTTTTGTAGCTTCTATTTAAAATTATCAATTTACAAAGAATTTTCAATGATTCCTGATTTTTCCATGTGTCTCCCCTTCCTTTGCGACTTTCCCCCACCCTCTAGGAAAGTTTTCTTCATTGTTACTGTTACTATTAACTTTTAAAAGTATCTGTTATGGACATTTTTCAAGCACAAAAGTAGGGAGAATTATATAAGCCTTTTGTGCTACAATAGTTCATTAACATGTGCCATGTATTTTAAATCTAAATTATTTTCCTGAAATTGCCAAGACCCAGGCCACAGCCTGAGGCATGGCTAATCACTCAAACCTGCCAGGATGGTGCTGGGCCAGTCATGTAACACTTTCAGGCTAACTTTGGGTGAATTCTGGCAAACTATTTCCTTCACTCACAATGACATTTCTCAAATTTCCCCTTCACTATCTTTGAAGATAGGATGGGCAAGGTAACTAGTGACCATTACATCACCTAAGGAGCAGGGTTCCATAAAAAAGGAAGTGAAAGAGTGAAAACAATGCACGTCGTTAGACTGTTTCAGCTTTTGTCCTTTCTCACAATAAAGGGCCATTCTCCTAAGTGATATAATGTCTAGTTAAAGGGTAAGGCTTGATAAAGTATAAAATCCATCCCCATATACACTAAAACATACCCAGAATGTAGAGTACAAATATTTAAAATGTAAGGTAACTGAATATATTTAGGTATACTTTACTAGTGTGTTGCTCTTCCAAATGTAAACTATATTTTTAAAATAATAACCAGTTTACTGCCTTGAAGCAGTTCTCAGGCCACAGTGCAGGGACAGAGAATCCAAAAGGAGTCTGAGGACTGAGTTGCAGAGACAGAGACCAGAGACTGAAGTGGCCAATTTTCAGTTTAGCCTTTTTTCAGAGAATTCAGATTTTTCAAAGCCAATTATTTTCTATGATTAATACTTCAGATTCTTTTGCTTTCCTATTATTTACAATATTTAGGATAATTCTATGAAATGGTACCTACTTAAGAATACTGACTCACAATAGTATAGCCACCTAACATTTTCTACTCTGTTCAAGATCAAATTTTATAAAAATATTCTCTTTAAAATGTAATTCTAACAGCAGCAATTAAGAATATAATTCTTGACTGTATCTGATAATCTGAGACTGAGAAAATGATGTGTATTTAGAAAATTTGACTGAACACACTTTAAAAACACAGAACTTTGTGTGTTATCCCCGAGGCAAACTGAGAAGACAGAACACTAACACCACTGGGAATCCAGCCACCTGGGGAAGGGCCATGTCATGCAGTGGGAGAAGCAAATAAAGAACACGGACCAGACTCTGCTGAACACCCTGTCAACAGTGCCAGCCCAGGGAGGCTTCCCTGTCACTTCCCAGATGTCCCTCCTCCTTTAAAACCCATCTGCCATGCACCTTGACTTTGTGAAACTGGTGAAGAGTTATGAACCTATATTAAAGAGGAATTAAAGAAACCTGTGGAAATTATCACAGCTGTCTAGGTCCTAGGATCACTATGAAGCCTCAAAATGCTTGTATGAGAAATACAGTTAGTGAGGAGTGAACACAGATATTGTCCAGTAGTGGCGGAAGCCACAGTAAGTCTTGCAGCTCAAGGACTTCTTCCCAGGGCAAAGGAAGTAAGTAATAATCTTCTAGAGCTCAGCTGAAAGACTTTGAGTCTCCTCCTCTGGATGGCCATACCCACTGAACCACCTGTAGGTGGAAATGCCACCCCCAATCTGAAGGGACAGGAAGAATCATCTGAAACCCAGACAAAGGCCAGGGAAAAGAGGGGGCTAGCCAGAGAGCAGAGCAGAGCCTGGAAAACTTTGAGGTTGTCTCATCATGGACTGCAGATGTGACCCCAAGACGGCTGGTCTGACTTCCCTAGGGAAAGGCTTTCAAACTTTTCTGATTTTCGTACAGGATTATGAGGAATCCAGAGCACTGAGGGCAGAAGGGGCAGGAACACCACACTGCTGCTTTTCAGTCCAATTACTGGAATGCCCAGACATTCAAACTGGATGTCAGCCTATCTCCTGAATATTACCTACCTCAAGATATGGTACGTATTTACCTGTGATTATAGCTATATCTGAGCCCATCAGGGAACATCAGTCAATGATACTTTTGCTATCCATCTTACCTAGCAACACAGTAGCATTTCTGAGGAACCTGAAAAGACTTAAGGCTTTCTTCCAGGATGCACTTATTTTTCAGGTTGTGTTTTTCCCCCCAGGTTGTTTTGATTATCATCTTTTTTTCCCTAGGAAACTTAATTGATCTGATTCTTGAAAGAGAATTTCTGAGATTTAGAGCTAAAGGTCCCAGGGTACACCATTTTCTATAATCTATTCCAAAAAGAAATATTTAAAAAGAAAGCATGAATATCACTTAGAAAAATAAAAAATTTGAAATGTAAACATTTAAAAAAGTGTAACTTTTAAAACTTAGAGCTTAGATCCATTCCCAGAGATTCTGGTTTAATGTTTTTATAAAACAAAATTTAAAAAGCAATTTAGATGCTTACTCATGATTGAGAACCAGCATGCTAAATATTGTTTCTTCCTAATGTGACTTGTGTAGCACTGTCACCTAAAATCCCAAAGAATTCATTTAAAACAATATGGTACAAATACTACTGTAACTAAGGCTTACAATAGTACATTTTTAATCAGCATTTGTCTAAAAATGCAGATGAACCAAGAGAAAGTCCAACTTTATGTTAGAGTGCTGGTCGTTTGGCTTTTAAGTCACTTGAAAGTAACTGGGACTGGCCGGGCGTGGTGGCTCACACCTGCAATCCTAGGCCTCTGGGAGGCCAAGGAGGGTGGATTGTTCAAGGTCAGGAGTTTGAGACCAGCCTGAGTGAGACCTCGTCTCTACTAAAAATAGAAATAAAAATTATCTGGACAACTAAAAATATATATAGAAAAAAAATTAGCCTGGCATGGTGGCACATGCCTGTAGTCCCAGCTACTCAGGAGGCTGAGGCAGTAGGATCGCTGAAGCCCAGGAGTTTGAGGTTGCTGTGAGCTAGGCTGATGCCAGGGCACTCACTCTAGCCTGGGCAACAAAGTGAGACTCTGTCTCAAAAAAAAACAAAAACAAAAACAAAGTAACTAGGACTAAAACTAATTTTATTTGAATAGTCCTTAAAAAAAATAAAATTTAACTTTCAAATGATTCAAATGGCAGTTTCTTGCCTGAAACAAACCAACATGAATATTAATCACAAGTAAGAGGCTTCTTAAGATTGTGTAGAACATGTATGTGAAGAGTGGTAAATAAGTAGGTATTTCAAAAGAAACATTTCAGGTATGTTGATATTAAGTGATATTAAACTTGGTATTTCCAAACATATAAGAGAAATGATAAATTATAAGTACAGTAGAAAAAAATTACTTTAGACTTTATATTGTCTATAATTTAAAAAGACAACATCTCTAATGGTAAATACACCTCCTCCCAAAACCTATTAAATTTGCCATCAATGGAAACCCCAAATATATTATTCTTATTTTTTGACTGGACAGTTAAAACAGGCATATTTTATATTAATTGGGGAAGTGCCCCATGTCAAAATTCATTTGAAAATTAAGGACTTGCTCTCTCAAACAGCATTTTTCAGATGCACTTTTGAGATACAAAAAACAAACAATAAGCAAGTAAATCAAGAATCTACAAAAAGAGAAAAGTAAAAAATTCATAATAGCTTTCAAGTTCAGAGAGCTTCTCTATACTTAGCCTTTGTTAAAAAATTTCTTTTTAAAAATCTTTCCATAGCTATCAAATATGAGAAAATCATTTAATAACCCACTGGAACATTGCTATTGATGGCTGTCAGGATGCTCTGGATCTGTGGATGCTATAACTCACTTGGTCTGTTACTCTCTTCACCACATGCTTCTCATGAAAGGGTATTTTATTTTAGATGACAGTGCACACCTAATGGAATTCTGAAGCCTTAGCATTTACCACAGCTTTCAAGAAATTAGCTATTTCAATCTAAATTGAACTTATCCAGTAGAAGGTATGTTAAAAGATTCCTCAAGACAATGACTTTCCCTTTGAAGACAAGAATGCTTTAATGTTGGAGTTAATTCCAAGTGTTTTCAAACGTTTTTCTCCATTACATAAGTATTAAAATAAAGATCATAGGTCTCCCCACCTCCACTGCTCCTACCTCAAGTTATCTTTATAACGTGAGCTACCATAGTGACAGCAAGAAAATGAGCCAATTACCCACACTTGTTCTTAGATTGCCAGCTATCATCACCAGTGAAACTGGAATTAACCAGAATTTTATGTGTGGAATGTTTTGATTATCAGGAGTTTCCTAATATCCCTGCCTTTCCACCTTCTGCTTCTGTAGGTAGAATGAGCATAGTTTTTACATTTTGTTAATATGACATACTTTTGCAGACTTATAAAGATACATTGGGAAGATGAAGGCATATCAGTACAAAGACCCAAGAGGTTGATGGGTTTTAGGGAGACAGACTAGCATAACATACTACAGGTTTGGTAGTCATCATACACATGGATTGAAACCAATTTGATTATCTCTGTGTGAACTTGGGTACCAGCAATTTAACTGTGTCTCTTCCCTTATTGTAAAATCGTTATAACAATATTCCCCTCATGATGCTGTTGTGAAGACTAAATGGAAAATATACATTGCCTAGTATGGAAGATGCTCAATGATGGACATCTTAAAAAAAAGATGGTAGTGCCACAGGCACTGTTTGTGATAAAACCTAGCTTGCTAGAAACTGCTTGCAAAGTGGACTTGCAAAGTGATCTAATGTGCATAGTCAAATTAAAATGTATATAAGTCAGATTCTCTTGCTATAAACCATAGTATCTAACTGAATTTTTTAAATAGTATTTTTAATCCCACTTATGAGAATTAATGTGACAAGCTCTGAACAGAAATCCATTGAAAAATATTTGTATATCTTGCTTTTATGTCCATATGATAAATGCTTAAACTAAGAAAGAAGATCCTACATTCTTTGAATTATATTTTAAATTTATTTAACATACAAGCTGACCAAACTGGAAAAAAAAACACTAAAACTTTTAAATGGGTGTATGTTTCACTTAAATGCTCAGATAATATCTGGAGAACATAATATATGTTTGATATTTAATACAGGTCTACTTTTTAACAGAGTACTTTAAAAAATTAACATAAGAAAGTTGCTTTTAGGCTGGGAGTGGTGGCTCATGCCTGTAATCCTAGCACTCTGGGAGGCTGAGATAGGTGGATTGCTAGAGGTCAGGAGTTCGAGACCAGCCTGAACAAGAGCGAGACCCCGGATCTACTAAAAGTAGAAAGAAATGATCTGGATAACTGAAAATATATAGAAAAAATTAGCCGGGCATGGTGGCGCATGTCTATAGCCCCAGCTCCTCGGGAGGCTAAAGCAGTAGGTTTGCTTGAGCCCAGGAGTTTGAGGTTGCTGTGAGCTAGGCTAATGCCAGGACACTGTAGCCAGGGCAACAGAGTGAGACTCTGTCTCAAAAGAAAAAAAAAAAAAAAGAAAGAAAGTTGCTTTTAAAAACCCGCAGGTGGTTAATACGGTAAAATCTCAAAGTTACAAATTAGAATAAATTTTAAATCATCAGTGGTAACACCTCACAAGTAATCTTAACTCAAATACAATGTATCTTACTTCAGATTCTGTTCCACAGTACCCTGGACTTACTCTCTTCTGTTACACTTTATTGTGCTTCCTTCAGTAATTGTGTTACTCTGAACTATAAACTCTGCAATGGCTAGAACTCTCTTATCTTGTTCACCTCAGCACCTAGCAAGTGTATGGCACATAGCTGAGTTCCAATAAATAACAATGTATTAATAAATGAAGTTAAGACATTAAAATTGCATATATTCTACTTGTACAAAAATGCAATTTTTAATATGATTTTATGAAACAGATTTAATTATGAAGCAACTTGAACTATAAAAGCATTTATTTAAAATAAAACTAGCTTACCTACTATACTTATTATTCAGTTTAAAAAATAAAACTGTGTACAAGTTTTCAGCAACACATTTTCCAACTAATGTATAAGATAATGTGATCTGGAAATATATCACTCTCATCCCTGAAGAACATATAGATAAGAGTCTATATGACTCCTTTAAAACTCTGATGCAACAGTATTCTATTACCCTCATCATTTCTCTTTTTAATTTTACACAAAGGTAGACAAACTTTTAGCCATTTATGGAGCAAACACTCTGGACAATGGCTGATGTTACCAACTTTAAGTGAAATCTGCCACATACCCAGTACAAACGTAACTTTCCAATGACTTAATAGTGTGAATAAATTACTTCAGTGTTTGCACATAAGGGTATTTCTACTGTTATCTGACCAAACACATTTAAAAGATCTTACCCTGCACCTTAATTGTGAAAATACATTCCAAGATGCTAAATTTCCCTTAAAAGAAACCTCAGTTAAAAATCAGAATACTACTCTGAAATAGAAAATATACAAAAAAGAAAGATTAACTAAATATCTAAATAATTTGTTGAATTGAGTTAAATATCTAATTTGCTAAATTTCCCTCCTAAAATATGAAATAGATTATACAAATACTAAAAAAATTCCAAATAATTTTTTGTTTTATAGACTATTTCTTTCCATTTGTAACTAATTTTGATATTAAAGCTTGTATAGCATTTTCACAATACAAACTAAATAACTTTTTATGAATTTCCTACAGAAAAAACGTAACAGCAGGTACCTACACACACATAAGCTCTTTCTTGAAAGCAATAATTCATTTCTGTATATGTTTTAAAAATTAAAGTTAAGCCGTGATTACTCAAAAAGACTATTTTATTGAGTATTTAGATTTAGAGTCTTATCTCCTTCCCATTATCTTCATTTCTATCATTTACCTCTTATTCCAGGGATTCTCAAACTTTCATGTGACATGGATCACATTCTCTCTCAAAACATCTGATTCACCCACTTCTCTTCTGTGTGTGTGTTTTTCTGTTTGTCATGCGATGGGAGGGGATGAGGGGTGTGCTACAAGGAGGTGAACCTTCCATAACTTAAAGGAGGACTGCTATGCTTTTAAGATGATAATACGTAAGGGTTTTAAGTGAGATAATGTATGTAAATAATTGCACAGTGGCTGACATACAGTAGATGGACAATACATGATATTAATATATATCATTATAACTCATCTGTGTTATAAAATTGTAGACACCAAAACATTTCAAAAACCAAGACTACTGGGGGGCAAAACACTGATAACCTGCAGTGCAACCTCTGCACAGAGTCTCTGCACCAAAGCAGATTCATACTTGTTTTGAAATGTGACAGTGGTACTGCAAGTAACTAACTCAAAGTTATTACGTGACAGATACAGGTAGACAGTGAACTCAAATCAGTTACTTTTTACTTCTTGTGAAAATTCCTAGTAAAAATGTTGGTAAGGGATTAAGGATGATCAAATGAAGAGGTGACAAAGATTTTCTTTATTCAAAAAGTCTGTTTCAAACAAATATAAAACATATAACCTGAAACAATTACAGACAGGGTGACAGATGTGGGGGGAAATATTAATTTAAAACTAATGGTTAAAATAAGAACTCTCACAATGTGTATTTCAGATATTTGTATTATTCATCAAAGATTGAGTCATGATAAAAAACATTAAAATTGCTTCAGGTAAACAAGCCCTCAGGAGTGTAAGGAATGCTTATTTTCCAACATTCTGAGATAACTACTGTGCAAAAGCAGAGATTCAGATTTATGCTATGAGAGTTAAATACAAATTAATAAGACAAGGCATATCGTATGTGAATATGTCACACCATAATTTCAGATCTCATCCCTTTCCACACTAGTTTAATTACTATTTTCCTGAATTAGATTTGACTCATAAACCAATTTGAGTACCTTCTATGTATATGACAGTCCATTTTCTTCTTCCTTCTACTCTTAATATGACTTATTAAAAAATAATAAGAGCACACTGGGAAAAGCAAAGCAGAAACAAAGCAAACTAAACACAGAAACTGTCTAACTTCTATCATAGGAAACAACAGTCAAGATCAATGATGAGGGCCGGGCGTGGTGGCTCACGCCTGTAATCCTAGCACTCTGGGAGGCCGAGGCGGGTGGATCGCTCGAGGTCAGGAGTTCGGGACCAGCCTGAGCGAGACCCCGTCTCTACTAAAAATAGAAATAAAAATTATCTGGACAACTAAAAATATATATACAAAAAATTAGCCGGGCATGGTGGCGCATGCCTGTAGTCCCAGCTACTTGGGAGGCTGAGGCAGTAGGATTGCTTGAGCCCAGGAGTTTGAGGTTGCTGTGAGCTAGGCTGACGCCACGGCAGTCACTCTAGCCTGGGCAACAGAGCAAGACTCTGTCTCAAAAAAAAAAAAAAAAAAAAAGATCAATGATGAATGAGGTTTTAGATTATTTATGAATTTCATTTAAATCCATGCTGTGGGCACATGAGGTTTCAAAACCTAAGGTATATGGTACTTGAGCTCCAAATACTAAAACTACCATTTCTAATAGGCAACTTTTATACTGGCAGCTTTTAAAAAATAGTGATGGGCATGCATTACACATGTTCCTTCTCCTACTAGAATGAAGAAAAAACAAATAAATTTAGAAAGAATTCTTAAGGTTAGACTGTCACTGGGAACACAAGACAGCCTATATCAGAACACAGTACAGAAATACCTTTATTGAGACTACAGGTTGAGGATCTGTGTTTCCTAAATCAACTTGAAAATAATGTATTGTAAGAAGGAGCTCAACTTGTGTTTACCTATCTTTGCTGTGCTCATTATGAGCCAGGCACTGTTTCAAGTGCTTTAAAAATGGTACCTCATCTAATCTTCACAATAACCCTATGAGTCTGCTGCAATTACTATCCCCCTTGTTTTTCATATAAGGAAACTGAGACAAGGCATGGCAAGTTAAAGTGATTTGCCCAAGGTCACTGTGCTAGTAAAGGACAGAGGAGAGATTCAAACCTGAGCTGTTGTGTCTCAAAGTCTGTGCTCTTCATCATTTTGCCATGCTACCTCTAATGACAAAGGAAAAATAAAAAAAGCCAAATGAACAAAAAAACCCTTATCACCCTGTAAAAAAAATTAAATAGTAAATCCAAGTTAAGGTTTGCAAACAGTGAAAAGTTTTTAACTATCAAGGATAAGACTATTTTCTCCATTTTTTTTTTTTTTTTTAAGACACAGCCTCTTTGCTTAAATGTAATGATGGTCTCTGTGTAGAATTCAATTGAAGGACAAGGAAGACAAAGACAATCTGACATCAGAGCATTAGGGCTTTAAGTAAGCAAGTTAGAGCAGCATTTCATACTTCCATTACAAATGTTAAAATTCTTAGTTCGGTCCAATTAGTGTCTCAGTTAAGGTATGCCAAAGGGTATGAATGCCCGTATTATACATTATCTGAGCAACCCTAAAAAGAAAAAAGGGGGGGTTACAAAAGGGTAAGAGTTCAAACAAACATATGTCATTTACTGAAGCATGCAAGATGATATCTATTCAAAGCACCAACATAACCACATCCTAGGAATGTTTAGTATGAACTAAAGAGCTAAATTTTAACATTTTAATTGATTTTTCTTTGTAAAGCTGGAAGGACATGTGTGCTTATTTAAATACCTCACACATGGTAATTGCAAAAATAAGGTGCCCAATTTAGAGAATGTAAAAGGGAGATTCAGTTTTCACATCAGCAATTTCTACAGAAAACAAAGACATTGTAAAATACAGAAATCCTCATAATCACATACTTAAATAAGAAAAATATTTTGATTCTGTCATAATTACAAACTATATCTTCTGATCTGATTCTGTATCCTGTTCATCTTATAAAGACGAGTCAACCAAAAATAACGACTGTAATGTAATCTGCATCAATTAGTCAAAGACAAGTAAAATAATATGCCTGTACAGAAAATCATATTTTATCTCCTGCCTGTACAAATCAGACATTCAGAAGAATTACAAATATGACCTTGCCTACCAGAAAGCACTCAAACCTTTAAACTTTTAAAAGTACAACCAACATTCTCTCTCTGATAACTTCAAACCATTAATTAGAACCAATGACCCCAAAATCTGAAAAGTTTAAACGTTCCATTATTAGTAAGCTGATACTACTCTGCTTCTCAGTTTAAAAGTAAACAAGTAAACATTAATTTTCTGCCTGTGGAACTTCGTATACACTGTATGAGACAACTGGTAGCGCTTGCATACACAGCGTGACAAGGACAGTGTGTACACACAGTACAGAACGCTAGGTACTATGTACACACTGTATATGGCATTGGGTACTGTGTAATACTCTATATGACACGTGGTACTGCATACACAGCTTAAGGACAAGGATGCCATGTACACACAGCATGACTCTGAGTACACACCACATACAACCCCGCGTAGGACGCCGTGTAAAACACCAGGTGCTGTGCACACACCGCAAAGCGCCTCCACAGCCTGGCTCTGAAGAAAACCGCGAGGGAGGACAGAGCAAAGGATAGTTCGCAGCCCGGCCTCCCCCAAGGAGCCCCCTCGTCCCAGCGCGGCCCGGCAGCTTCTCCCCAGAGCTCCGGCGGGAGGAGGGCGGCGGACCCCACGGGACAGTCCCGGAGGCCCGCGAGGACCGGTTGAGGCAGCGGCGGCCTCATCTCCGGGGTCGCCCGCAGCCCCCGGGACAGGCACGGACCCCCGCCTGGCCTCGGCCCGACCCTGCACCGCGGCTCCCACCGCCCACGGCGCCCGGAGACTGCGAAGCGTCCTCTCCTCTCCGCCGTCCACACGCCGGGCCCGCGCTGCCACCAGCCCCACCGCACACGGTCCGAGGCCTGGCCGGGCGGGCGGCGCGGGGCCCGGCGGGCGTGCTCACGCGACTCCACGGCTTCCCGGCCTGACCAGGCCCTGCGCCGTCCTCCCGGGCCTCCGCCCCGCGCCGCCGAGCTTTCCCCACCATTATCCTCCGGCTCCGCCACCGCCACGCCCGGCCCTCCCTCCGGAGCCGCCGGTTCCCGCCGCCCGGCGCCTCTGGGGCCTGAGCCGGCGCCGGGCGGGCGCGGGGGGCGCCATGTTGGCTGCGCGCCCGCACTTCCTGTGTGTCTTCGCGAGCGGCGGCCGCGGCCAGGCGGGAAGTTCGGAGCTGTCGCCGGGAAAGTTGGCGTCCCCACGGGCCGCCCGTCCCTGCCGCCCGGACGGGCTGTGCCCGCCGGAGCCCCACGCGCTGCTCCTACCTCCGCTCCGTCCCGGCTCCCGCGCGCTGCCCGCAGCGCTTCAGCGCGTTCCCGCGCAGCCGCAGGCGCCCTCCGTCCGCACGCACGCCGAGGGGCAGCCGGCTCCGCGGTCCGAGCGCCGCTGGTTCTGCGGCCTCAAAACCGGCCACCTGGTTCTAGCATCTTTTTAATCCATCGTCAGGAGGAATTGCAGACAGGTGCTGCACTCCCGTTCTGTGCACAGGCAAACAGCACCTCGACAAGAACAGGACCAGCCCTTGCCAATTTGGCAAGAGCACTGCAAATTTGCGTTCCAAGTAGGTTGTCTATCAGTCAGTCAGTCTGCATCTGACATCTAACGGGAGGAGATCCCGCACACCTGTGGTTTAAGAAAGTATCAGCGATAGGCATACTTTTATAATGCTCGCATATTTTCCCTCTTGTCTTTTCTCCCAGGAGTTTGGAAGGAAGACATTTCGGCTAAGACGTCTTGCTCTCGTCATCAGTGGGCACGTGCACCTATACTTAGTTTCAGTTACCAGCAGTCAAGTGAGGTCTGAAAATAGGCGAGTACAGTACAGTAAGATATTTTGAGAGAGACCAAAGTCACATAACTTTTGTTATAGTATTTTGTTATAACTCTTCCATTTTATTATTATTGTTGTAAATCTCTTATTGTGCCTAATCTATGAATTAAACTTTATCATAAACATGTATGTGTAGGAAAAAATCATAGTATAAGTAACGTTTGATAGTATCCTGGTTTCAGGCGTCCACAGGGGGTCTTGGAACCCCCACAGCTTAAGGGGGGACCACTATACCTGAGAATCATCAGAAAGAGACTGTTCTAGAAATTTTGGGAATCTAATCCAATTTATCAATTAGCTTTCATTGCTGGTCTCTAAGATTAAGTTAGAACTTAGAAACAGGTGGTACTTGAATAGGTCTATGATGTACATCAGTCAAACATGATCTTTCAAACCATTCACAGCCCTTTTTCTCATACATCCCAGAGTTTTTGTCTATCTCAGAGACCATTACAAAATAATTTTAACTTATTTTGATTTTAAGGATAAATATATGCCATTAAAATTTAGTAGAGAGGTTAAAGAATGTGAGAAGAAAAGCAAGCCATAACTGGTTTGAACATTGGACTTCCAACAATGAAAAGCTTTAAGTGAATTGCCTTTTTTTTTTAAGTCTGGTACTTAATTTATAAAATAGAGGACTGTATGGTTCTATATATTAATATTTCACAGAGACCACTCGAGTAAGACAGCATCATATATGTGTAGGAAAGTAGTGGCTGCATAACTGCACATTTTTCTCCTCTTATACTTTGTGGGCATCATTTCAATTTTTGTACCCACATACCATCTCTCATTCAACCTAATGTAAATTAGGTAACTTATCTATGAATTTCTAAATGGTTTTGCCTAGCATTTAACCCTTGGCTCTGTTTTCCCTTTACAATGGTTCTATTTATCTCTTTTGTCCTTCAGCTGAGTGAATTTGTGTGTGGGTCAGGTGGCCAGTGGCTGGAGGTTGGGCGGAAGTCCAGAAGACCAAAAGTTATTTCCATGCAACCTAATTCGGATTAGGTTGAATTTATGAATTTATCTACTAGATTGTGAAGAGAGGGCAAGGGACTAAGGTGGTGAGGGGAAGGAAGGGAAAGGGAGAGTAATGGGGCATGAGGTGTGGTTTTTCATCAACTAGTTTCAGAGCTGGGACCACCTAGGGAAGGACCCCCAGGCATGGCCCTCCAAATTCTTCCTTGCCCCAACGAACACTCTCTCTGTTTCATAACACCTGACCAGTATACCACTTCTCCAGATTCTGCATTGAGAAATGTTATATAAATAGAGAAAGCATGGATTAGTCAACAAACTAGAGTGGAAAATTTGTCTCTGTAAAAATTAAATATATCCTTACATTACACTACACTCTTTTTACAAAGTCCAAATCACTTAAGTAATACAACTGTAAAAACGCAAGATTTTTTTCAAAAGCTATAACAAAATATAGGCACCTGTTTGTAAGATTGAGCATGGAGAAGAATATCCAAAGCCCTAAAGCAATGGAGAAAAAAATCACACACACACAGAGACTGATAAATTTGAGTATGTAAAACTTTATAAATCCTATATGTGAAAAACAAGTATAGTCCTACTCTAAAATATGTCCATAAGAAGTTTCTTGTAATACCCTTTCTCCTACTTTCTTTGTATAATAAAGACCAACTCAAATTTCTTAGGACTTGCTAATGAGCCACGTGGGCAACTTGAGACCAAGATGGATAATGACGAGCTAAAAGTTGTAGTGGAAACGAATGAATCTCAATGGATGCGTGAATGAGCCAGCAGCAAGGTTTGCTGTTACTGTTCCAGTGGCATTGGATCATTTGAAACAAATCGGCAAGGTAAAGAAGCTCGATAAATGGGTTCTGCATGAATTAAATGAGTGTCAGGAGAGAAATCATCCCAAAGCTTGCTTTTCTTTACTGTCACAACATAAAGATGAGCCATTTTTACACCATATTGTTATGTGTGATGAAAAATGTATTATTTTTGACAATTGCAAGCATTTGGCACAATGGTTGGATAAAGATGCAGTGCCAAAACACAGTCCAAAACTGAATATTCATCAAAAAAAGCTAATGGTGCCTGTTTGGTGTCCAGCGCTGGTATTATCCACTACAGCTTCATGAAGCCTGGTCAGTGGATTACAGTGGATGTCTACTGCAGCCAATTGGATGAAATGATGAGGATGCTTGAAATTAAGCAGTGATATTGGTTGATAGAGACAGGCCAGTCCTCTTGCAAGACAACGCTCAACCACACATTGCACAGACAACACTGCTGTAACTACAGAGGCTGGACTTGTACCAACTGACTACCACTTCCAGGGTTTGGACCACATCTTGCGAGGAAAAATACTCAATTCTCAACAAGCTATGGAAAACACCTTTTGAGATTTCATTGCCATTCGCTCTCCAGGCTTCTTCGTTGCTGGCATAAAGAAGCTACCATTAAGATGGCAAAACTTTGTCAGTAGTTTAGGCACATACTTTGATTAATTGTACTACTTCTTGTTTAAGATATAATAAACAATACTTTTGATTAAAAAGTCAGACATTTCATATTGAATGACTTAAATATATCTGATAAGGGATTGATACTCAGAATATGTAAAGAACTACAACTCAAGAAAATCACCAAATTAAAAAATGGGCAAAGGATCTGAGTAGATATTTCTCCAAAGAAGACACACAAATTGTGAATAAGCACACAAAAAGGTGTTCAATATTACTAGTTATTAGGGAAAAGCAGTCAAAACCACAATGAGGACCGGGCGCCGTGGCTCACGCCTGTAATCCTAGCCCTCTGGGAGGCCAAGGCAGGTGGATCGCTCGAGGTCAGGAGTTCAAGACCAGCCTGAGCGAGACCCCATCTCTACTAAAAATAGAAATAAATTATCTGGACAACTAAAAGTATATATAGAAAAAAAATTAGCCGGGCATGGTGGCACATGCCTTTAGTCCCAGCTACTCGGGAGGCTGAGGCAGTAGGATCGCTTAAGCCCAGGAGTTTGAGGTTGCTGTGAGCTAGGCTAACGCCACAGCACTCACTCTAGCCTGGGCAACAAAATGAGACTCTGTCTCAAAAAAAAACAAAAACAAAAATCAAAACCACAATGAGAAGCCAGGCGCTGTGGCGTGCTCCTGTAGTCCTAGCTACTCAGGAGGATTGCTTGAGCCCAGGAATTCAAGACCAGCGTAGATAACATACCAAGACCCCATCTCAAAACACACACACACACACATGCACACACACACACACACACACACACACACTATGAGATACCACTTCATACGCATTAGGATGGCTATTACCCAAAAAAGAGAAGATAATAATGTTATGGAGAAACTGGAAGCTTTGTGCATTGCTGGTGGTAATGTGAGATAGCACCACTGCTGTGGAAAATAATATGGCAGTAGCTCAAAACATTAACATGGCATTAATATATAATCCAACAATTCTACTTCTGAGTATATACCCAAAAGAAGTGAAAGCAAGAACTCTAACAAGTATTTGTACTCCCATGCCGGGATCCCAGCAATGTGGGGGCAAAGTTTCCAGGCTGCCCTTCCCTGCCAATCGATCGGTGTCTGCCAGTCAATTTTTGTGCAGTGCTCTCAGCTGGGAAAAATGCCACCAGCCTGCAGGAAAGGCGAGGGGAGGGCCATCGGAGGGTGCAGCCTTCCCAGTGCTCAGGAAAAGACAGGGGCAGGTCCCAGGGCCCGCGGGGTCCTTCCTTCTCCTGGGGAGACTTTGGCGGGGGGCTGTGCTGCCAGTTCCCCAGGAACAGGCTGTGTCCCTGCCCCAGCGTGCGGGCTTCCTGGAGTGCCTCTGCATTGGGCCCACAGGGGTCTGCTGAGCCCAAGGTGTGGGGCTGGGTGTAGGGTTGGTTCCCGAAGACACTGGAAGCCCTGCCTGGCCGGACAGTGCTGGTCCCTCTGTCCTCAACCATGGGGGAGGGGAGGATGACCTCAGAGCCTGGCAGCGGGTGAATAAGCTGTGCCCCCACCCCCTGGGGGCCACCCTGGGTTCCACTCGGTGTCCCTGCAATGCCAAGACTTCCCAGCAGGACTCAGGCCTGGTGTGTCTTGGGGTCCTGGCACCCTGTCCTGCCTGGACTCTGGGCAGCCTGTGCCCCTCCAGGGCTGGAGCCATAAGGGGACTGTGGTCCTTCAATAGGGGACAGCACAGCAGCCACAAGCCAACTCAGTCTGGGAAGGGTGACTGCGGGCCTTGAGCAGCCCTGGAGGGACCCCCACTCTCTCCTGCAGACCCATAGGCCAACAGCACCCCCAGGTCCCCGGCAGCACCTATGCAGAGAAATCCCCTGGAGCAGTAGGTGCCGGGGGGCCCTGGGGTCTGAAGTCACCCTCAGAGGCCTGGTGGGCAGCTCAGAGCCCACCTGTGAGCAGGGGTCCGCGCCAGCTGAGATTCTGCCCTGTGTCGGGAGCCCCCCACTCCTGTTGGGAGCTGGGTTCTTATGCAGATGGGGGGCAGATGGAGGGATCTCCCGGCAGGCCCCCGGGGCCTTTTCCCCTTTGTTCCCTGCACTGCAGTGTGTGTGTGTGTGTAGGGCCCTGTCACCCTCCCTGGAAACTACACCCCCTCCTCATTGTCATGTGGGGGCTGAGCCTAGAGACCAGCTGCCCCCCAAGTGGATGGGACGTGGGGACATCTACATGGGACATGCACACCGGGGGTGTGATGGTGGGGTCCCACCAAGGCACTCGCCCTCTCCTGGGAGGATCTCTGTGCCCCCCTACCCCACTCCATGGTCAGCCTGTCACCCTTGACGGTTTTCAGGGGCCAGAGACCTCTCCTGGGAGGCTATAGCCCTCACCCGCAGGGAGCCACTACTGTGGTGGGTGGGGGTGGACCTGCCCAGGGCTAAGTCCCTGGGGGCTTTAGGGGGCACCTGTGGCAGCATGAGCTCACCCCCAGCCCCCAGCCCCCAGCCCAGAAGAACCCTCAGCCCTCAAGAGCCTCTGCTGCTTCAGGGGCTCGTCCCAACAGGCCTGGGTGATCTGACGAGCTGGGCCCAGTATACGCTGTTGGGCTGATGGGCACGTGTGCGCCTTGGATGCAGGCATGGGGCCAGTGGGACAATCATGGGTGTGTGCAGATGCCCATTTGGGGCAGTGATGACCAGCGAGGGGATGCCCAGGGCCGAGGGTGGGGTGGATGGGCTGCAGTCAGGGAGGGCTTCCCGGAGGCAGTGTCCAAAGTGCCCTATGAAGGCTGTGCTGAGGAATGACCCTACTAAGCCCCAGGCACAGGCATAGGAGATGGCCCAAGATGTGGTCCTCCAGCTAGAACAATGAGAAATAAGGCTACAGGCACCTCCTTGGGATCAGGCAGGGCCGACATGGGGAGAAAGCAGGAGAGGTGGCCCAGGCCCCTTGGGCGGGGCCTGGGGGTTCCAGGTGCATCTTGAGGAACAGTTTCCCTTTGCCCTGGGCCAGGGCTATCCTATGAGCCCAGGGCCACAGGGAAGCTGCAGCCCCCAGTCCTGGGCTAGTGGGGCCTCCCAGCTTGGCTCAGCACTAGAAGGGCCCATTTGCCAGTCTGTGTCCCCCCAGGGCTCTGATGGCAGCACTGGGTCCCAACTTGCTTCATTCCACCTGGCCCAGGACTCAGTGGCTGGGGGCCAGTCAGTGGGTGACAGGACAGAGCCCGTCCTGGGACAGCACTGACTGTCAGATGTTCTGGGAGCTGGACTTGCTTGGTGGTGGGGGCACTGTCTGGCCACCTGTCCTGGCCAGACATCATGCTGTGGGGACACTAGAATGTGCTTGTGTCTCCACCTTGGCCAGGCCTACTGCCTGGGACCTCCCCCAGTGAGCCCTGTCTGCAGCCACAGAGCCTGAAGGATCAGTGTGACCCCGAGCTTCCGGCCAACGCACCCCAGACTCGGGAGGGGGTTTCTCAGAGGGCTGGTAACTATCTTCATCACTGTCCACAGTGCAGGCCTGTCCCCTGGGTCCTTCTGCCCCTGGCAGGCAAATCCACATATGCCCCTGTGGGGCACCTGTGTCTTGCATCACCTGCTGTGGCCCTCCCGATTGGCAGGGGCACCTTGACATCCTCGGTCCCCACAGGTTTTCCACGTGGCCTATGTGCTCATCAAGTTTGCAAACTTGGGCAGCAGGGCTGCTGTGACCATGGCTTCTTGAGGTCTCGGTCACCAGCCCGGCCCTCATGCCCAACCCCTGTGTGGGTCAGGACCATCTGTGTGAAGACCGAGAGGCAAAGGGGAATTAATCAGGTCATCCCCGACTTTCAGCACAGCTAGGCCCAGGGGCTGGTGGTGGCAGGAATCTCGGTGCCATCTCCTGGCTCCCTCTGTGCTGCCTTCATGTTTGACAGCTCCCTGTGGTGGTGACACAGGTCCCTGGTGGCTCCCAGCTGGCTTCCTCCCAGCTCAGCTGCCTGTGTCAGGAGAGCTGGGTCCTGGAACTCACTCACCGGCTGCCTTTGGCCACCTGCCACCCTGACGGGTCAGGTTGGCAGGATGTGGATGCTCCAGTTTGGTGGCCTGGTCACGTGTCCCCCAAAACTCCCTGGCCCGAGAGTGGAGGAAGGGCAGTTCTCTCACAGGCAGTGGGGGACTGCCCCAAGGAAGGACATGAAGACAGTCCTCCAAGGGGAGCGGGAGACACCTGCTCTCTAGACATGTCCCAGGGAGAGGGGTGCAGGGGTGTGGGTGGTGAGCTGGTGCAGCTGGTGGGGCAGGAGCTCCTCCCTCCGCAGGGTTCAGTGACCTCTTCCCCAAGTCCTGCTGGCTGGTGGAGCCTTGCCTGGGTGACCCGTCGAGGGCACAGCATTCCCACCTCAAGATGAGGTGGCCGGGCTCAGGTTCAGGTGACCAGCCCAAGAGGCAGCCTTCCAGGTGGTCAGGCTCAGGGAAGTCAGGGAGCCCAGGGGCCCCGCCTCTGGGCCTGCGGGCTTTTCTGGTGGCCTCAGCACTCCCTTTCCAGTCCTTTCCTGCAGCCTCCAAGAGGGGCTTCCTGGAGCAGTTTGGGCTGCGGTCACGTGGGATGACGACACCATCTGCACCACTGAGTACTCACGCATAGTGTCCCTGGAGAACGGCGAGGTGAGTCTCAGGACAGCGTGGTGGTGGGTTCTGCAGGTCTGCTCCTGGCGGCCACACCTGGCCTCACCGTCCACACCTTCTGCAGATCGTGGTGTTCCTGGTGAATGGGCGCCCAGGGGCCATGAACTACTCCTACTTCACCACTGCTGCGCAACTTCACCAAAGCCACCAACATCCGCCTACGTTTCCTGCGCACCAACACACTGCTGGGTCACCTCATGGGCAAGGCCCTGCGGGACCCCACAGTCATGCACCAGGTGATCCCACCCTGTCTAGCATGTGGGGCAGCCAGGACCTGAGGCCCTGGCGCTCAGGGGCCTGCAGTGCAGTATTATTACAGCACCAAGGACATCAGCATCGGCGGCTGCCGCGTCTGCCATGGCTACGCGGATGTCTGCGATGCCAAGGACCCTTCGGACCGTCTCAGGAAAGGCCGTTTCAGGTGAGGCCCTACAGCTGAGGTCCCCCCAGGTGAGGCTGCTCTCAGCTGGGGCCCCGTCCGGTGAAGTCCTTTTCAGGTGAGGCCCTGTTAGCTAGGTCCCGCCAGCTGAGGCCCTGTCAGGTGAGGCCCCTTTCAGTCCTTTTCAGGTAAGGCCCCTTCAACTTTGGCCTCTTTCAGGTGAGTCACCTCTCCGATGAGGCTCCTTTAGGTGAGGCCTCTCAGTGAGGCCTGCTCAGGTGAGGTCCTCTCAGTAGCTATGTCAGCTACGTCAGTAGCACTCACAGCTGAGGCTGCTTTCAGCTGAGGGGCCTCTCAGGTGAGGGGCCTCTGAGAAGAGAAGAGGCCCCTTACAGGTGAGGCCCTTTCAGCTGAGGACCTCCCCCCAGGTGAGGCTCCTCTCAGGTGAGACCCGCTTACCTGAGAACACTTTCAGTGCAGGTCCCTGTACGGTGAGTCCCCGTTAGGTGAGGCCCTTTCAGCACAGGCCCCTTTTACATGAGGCTCCTTTCTGATGAGACCCTTAAAGGTGAGCCCCCTCCCAGGTGAGACCCCTTTTAGGTGGGGCCCTTTCAGCACAGGCCCCTCCCAGGGGCCTCCCCGATTTTCTGAAAGACACAGGACAGTGAGCCCATCTGAGTTTGGATTTCCAGATCCTGGCTCCGAAGACGCTGAACTCGGAATTTAACTGGTTCCCCAGCAAGGCCAGGAGGGAGTGCTCTCCACCGTCCCCCCCCATGAGCACCGAGGGCTGCAGGGCCGGTGCGGGCTGGCAGGGGGCGGAGCTCCCGTCATGCCCCGCGGCTTTGCATGCGGGGTTGCACGTGGCATGAGAGGACGCAATGCCGCCATGTTAGCCTCGCCCAGCAGGCACCGGTTCCCTGCTGCCTGCCGGCCTGGCCTCAGACCAGAGCCAGTGCGACCTCCTTGTCCTCACTCAGACGTGAGGCCCCGAGGGTGAGTTCAACCTTCCTGTCCAAGCCCCACGGGCACTGCCTTCCTGTCCGCAGCCACCTGCTGAGGGGCGGCCAGTGCTCAGAGACCCGGAGGGGCTCCGTGTGGACATTTGGAAACGGGGAACCCACAGTATCCACCGCACTGGGGTCCCCACACCCAGTACGCGGTGGCCACTGGTGTGACGTCCACGCGGTGGCCTCTCCACCCTAATGGGGTATCAAACTCTGAGCTGGACGTGGGTCTGGCTCAGCCTCTGTGAGGGACTTCGTTGTCATCTCTGTTTCACTGGGAGGGTGTTCAGGTGGTTGTTCATAAATGTAGTTTCCTTATGGGAATTTCATCCTTTCAGGGAACGTGCCATCACAGCACAAAGTCCTCTGTGTCCTGCCTTCAGAGTCTCCAGCGTCATTGCTGTGTGAGGTCTGCTACATCAAGGTAAGTACTCCCATGTGTTTTACCGTGTTTTTTGCAGCAGCCACAAGCTCCCAGGTCATCACCGTTAACCCCGAATCAGGAATACACCCTTCTCCCTGGCAGTCCAATCCACCAGGCCCACTTCACCGCCTTCCCCAACTGGGAGAAAAATGTGTCTTTCCCTTCGGTTCCAGTTTTCTTTTTCTGGAACTGTTTCTGAGACTGTCCCTCAGTTTCCCAGCCTTGGCAGATCTAAAGAGCAGAGATAACTCCAAGGTGGGTGTGGGCAGCACTTCCTCCTGAGCAGCACAGGACTGCCATGGCCTACAGACCCTGGGCGGTCCTGCCTGCTACCCTCTCCCATGCAGTCTACCCCAGCTGCCTGCAGTCTACTCTGCTTTCATTTTTAGGTGCACAGAAGGCTTTTGGTGTCTCAGGGATTTTATTCGTGTTCCATCAACTTGTCCACACAGTGGATACCCTTAGCAAATTTTCTAAGGCTTGGCCCAGCTAGACCATTAAAGTCACAGCAGTTTGTGGTATCTAACAGTAGAAAAAGTGGATAATGTGATTTTTCAAAGGACAAAAGAATTTCTTTTTTTCTTTCTTTCTTTTGAGACAGAGTCTTGCTGTGATGCCCAGGCTGGAGTGCCATGGCATCAGCCTAGCTCATGGCAACCTCAAACTCCTGGGCTCAAGCTGTCCTTCTGCCTCAGCCTCCCAAGTATCTGGGACTACAGGCATGCGCTACCATGCCCGGCTAATTTTTTCTATATACTTTTAGTTGTCCAGCTAGTCTCTTTCTATTTTTAGTAGAGATGGGGTCTTGCTCTTGCTCAGGCTGGTCCCGAACTCCTGAGCTCAAACGATCCGCCCACCTCACCCTCCCAGAGTGCTAGGGTTATAGGTGTGAGCCACCGCTCCCAGCCGCCCCCCCAAAATTATTATTTGATATATGGTGTGTAAGAATCACCTTTGATTTATATATAAACCAAGGAAATAGTACCTAAACACAGAGTTTATATTTGGGATAATTAGTAAAGAAGAATTAAATCTCCCTGCGAAATGAAAGGCAAATGACCCAATTGATCATGGAAATTTCATAAGAATTTACTGAACCACATATTACCATACTGTAATTCTCTAGCCGTGTGTGTGTGTGTGCATGTGCGTGCCCACCAGTTGCAAGGTATCTCAGGTTTACACACTTATGTTTACATCACCAATCGATACAGTTAAGTGATAAAGTCCTAGTCTATATTAGGACAATGTATATAAATATTGGAAAGCACCTTTTAAAATTTCACCATTTTTACCACTTGTGAATATATAATTCAATGGAGTGTCATACATTGCCCATGTTGTGCAACCATCTATTTATTAATAGTTACAGATGTTTTTTTTCTTCCTCTGAAGGAAACTCAAAGCCCATTACGAAGTAACTTTCCTTTCCCTGTCCCCCAAGTCCCTGGCAAGCACTAATCTATTTTTCATCACCATGGATTTGCCTGCTCTGGACATTTCATACAAATGGACTCATATAATATGTGGCCTTTTGTGTCTGATTTCTTTCACTTAGGATGCTTTTGAGGTTCATCCATGTTGTGATATACATCAGTACTTCATTCCTTTTTTCTGTATGATTAAATACCTATAGCATTCACCATTCTTAAGTGCACACTTCAGTGGCTTGAACCATGTGCACATTGTTGCGTAACCATCACCACCATCCATGTCCAGAATTTCTTTCATTTGCCCCAAGTGGAACCCTGTACTCGTTAAACACTCACTTTGTATTTTCACTTCCCCCAGCCCCTGGAAACTACTCCAGCTACTTCATAAGTAGAGCATACTCTATTTGTCGTTGTGTGCCTGGGTTGTTTCACTTAGCACGATGTCATTACATAAGTCAGAATTTCCTCATTTTTAAGGCTGAGTTATATTTCATTGTGTGGATGGACCACATTTTATTTTTCTACTCATCTGTCAGTGGACACTTGTGTTGCTTCCACCTTTTGGCACAGTGAATAATGCTGCCATGACCGTGGGTGTTCAAGTCCCTGTTTTCAGTTCTTTTCAGTATATACCCAGAAGTGGAATCACTGTGTTGTAAGTGAATTACATGCTTAATTTTTGAGGTACTGTCATACTATGTTTCATACAGCTGCTCCCTTTCAGTTTTCTCTTTCCTTTTTATGGCTGAATAATATATCAGGTTATGATATACCTAATTTTGCTTATCCATCCATCTGTTGACGGACGTTTGGGTTGTTTGCACCTTTCAGCTATTGTGAACAGGGCTGTTATAAATATTCATGTACAAGTTCTTGTTTGAACACTTGTTTTCTAATCTTTGGAGTATGTACCTTGGAATGGAATTGTTGAGCTATGGTAATTCTGCATGTAAATTTTTGAGGGAAGATTCAACTAGTTTACACACTGCCTGTACCATTTTATATTTCTCCAAGCAGTGTTTAAGGGTATCCAGGTTTTCTATATCCTTGCCAACAGATATCTTCAATTTTTTTTAACAATAGCCTTTCAAACGTGTGTGAGTAGGTATGTCATTGTGGTTGGAATTTGAGTTTCGGATGACCTGTGACCTGGGCGTGGACTCTGAACAGGGCCCATTGCTTCTGTCAGGATGACCTGTGACCCTGGCCTGGACTCTGAGCAGTCACAGTTGGTGGAGTCTGTGAGGACAACCTGTGACCTGTGACCTTGGTGCAGAGTCTGCACAGGCATGGTTGCTGGTGTCTGTCAGGGAGTGACCATGAGGCGGGGGGGCCCCACTCTCAACCATGGAGTGCACACCCTTGCACATCCCAGGCTGCTCCCTTGCCCAGGGCACCTGCAGCGACACAGGACTGTGTGAGGTGATGGGCCTGGGGCTGCGTGCAGGTTGCTCTTCTGAATTCAAGTGTAGTTTGGGGAAGACACTTTGCTACAAAACATGAGAGGAGCTGTTTTACCTACCGTTTTTGAAGTTTTTTTTTTTTTTTTTTTTGGAGACAGAGTGTCACTTTGTTGCCCTGGCTAGAGTGAGTGCCGTGGCATCAGCCTAGCTCACAGCAACCTCAAACTCCTGAGCTTAATCAATCCTACTGCCTCAGGCTCCTGAGTAGCTGGGACTACAGGCATGCACCACCATGCCCGGCTAATTTTTTCTATATATATTTTAGTTGGCCAGCTAATTTGTTTCTATTTTTAGTAGAGACGGGGTCTAACTCTTGCTCAGGCTGGTCTCGAACTCCTGACCTCAAGCGATGCACCTGCCTTGGCCTCCCAGAGTGCTAGGATTACCAGCATGAGCCACTGCACCCGGCCCAGTTTTTGAGGTTTTTAATGCAACTCGCCTACCTCAGTACAGCACATAGGGTAGATGTAGCCACATTACAGATGGGCGAGCTCCGGGGAGCTCAGAGGAGGGAAACTTCAGGGTGGGAGACAGAAGGCTGTATGTGTCCAGAAATGACTGAGGTACCCTGTGTGGGCAGAGAGAGCCAACCCTCGTTTCCTACCACCTTCCTCCTGCCTCCCACAGCTCCCGCTGGAACAGCCTCCTGGCCCACAGCAGCAGGGGCTCTGGCTATCACACATGCTCCACACCTGATAACGACAAAGAGATGTGGAATGGCTGCTCCTCCCTTCCAGGTGAGCCCAGGAAATCCAGTGGCCCTCTGCTAATCACTTAGTCCTGTCCCCACCCTGGGATGTCCAGGAGCCAATGAGAAAAAGCCTTCTTAGATGCCCTGCCAAGCAAGATCCCGATGTCTTACAGAAAAGGAAGAAAGACATGCATTAAGGTAACCTAAGTGGCTGTCATAGTCAACCACAAATTGGGACTCCTGAGAGAGTCCCCAGAAGATCTGTGGTCTGTAGCCCAGGCACCTCAGGTATTTAGGCAACCTGGGACATCCCACACGTGAACCCTGGTCCATGGGCCAGTTCTGCCAAGGTGATTTAGGAAACCTGATACATCCCACAGATAAGCCCTGGTCTGTTGGCCAGTCTCCCCAGGGATATAGGGAATCTGGGAGAGCTCTGGTCTGTGTGCCAGTCTGCCCAGGGATTTATGAACCTGGGACATCCCACAGATGAGCCCTGGTCTGTAGGCCAGCCCCTCCCAGGGATTTAGGGAATCCCATTCCCCCCTGTGATTTAGAAAACCTGAGACATACTACTGATGAGCTCTGGTGTGTAGGCCAGTCCTCCTTGGGATGTAGAGAACTTGGGATATCCCACAGATGAGCCCTGGTCTGTAGGCCAGTGCCACCAGGGATTTAAAGAACGTGGGACAGCTCTTTTCTTTAGGCTAGTCCCGCAGGATTTAGGGAACCTGGGACATCCCACACATTAGTCCTGATCTGTGGGCCAGACTCCCAAGGGATTTAGTGATCCTGGGACATACCACAGATAAGCTCTGGTCTGTAGGCTAGAACCCCAGGGATATAGGGAACCTGGTACAGCCCGCAGATGAGCCCTGGTCTGCAGACCAGTACTCCCCAGGGACTTAGGGTACCTGTGACAGCCCATAGATGTGCCCTTGTCTGTAGAATAGACCCCCTGGGATTTAGAAAACCTGGGACATCCCACTGATGAGCCCCGGTGTGTAGACCAGTCTCCCCTGGGATTCAGGGAACCTGGAACATCCCACATATCAGCCATGGTCTATAAACAGTGCCTCCAGGGATTTAGGGAACTGGGTATATCCCACAAATGATCCCTGGTCTATAAACTGTCCCCCCAGGGATTTAAGGAACCTGGGACAGCCCAGAGATTAGCTCTAGTGTGTAGCTCAGTCCACTGCCAAAGATTTACGGAAACTGGGACAGCCCACAGATGAGCCCTGGTCTTTACACCAGTCCCTCAAGGGATTTAGGGAACATGGGACATCCCACAGATGACACCTGGTTTGTAGGGCAGTCCCCCCAGGGATTTAGGGAAATTGGGATAGCCCTGAGTTGAGCCCTGCTCTGTGGACAGTCCCCTGAGGGATTTGGGGAAGCTCAGACACCCCACAGATGAGCTCTAGTGTGTTGGTCAGACACTCCAAGTATTTAGGGAACCTAGGACAGCCCATAGATGAGCCTTGGTCTGTAGGCCGGTGTCCCCTGGGATTTAGGGAACCTGAAACAGCCCACAGATGAGCCCTGGTCTGTAGGCCATTAATCCCCCTGCAATTTAGGGAACCTGGGACAGCACACAGAGGAGCCCTGCTCTTAGGCCAGTCCACCACAGGGATTTATGGAACCTGGGACATCCCACAGATAAGATCTGGTCTGTAGGCCAGTATCCCCAGGGATTTAGGGAAAATGATACAGCCTAGAGATGAGCCCTGGTCTGTAGGACAGTCCCTTCCTGGGACTTAGGGATCCTTGGACAGCCCACAGATGAGCCCTAGTCTGTAGACCAGTCACCCAGGGACTTAGGGAACCTGGGACAGCTCATAGAGGAGCCTTTCTTTGTAGACCAGTTACTCCAGGTATTTTTTGAACCTTGAACCATCCCACAGATGATCCCTTGTCTTTAGGTCAGTCCCTCCAGTGATTTGGGGAACCTGGGACATCCCATAAATGAGCCCTGGTCTATAAACAGTCCCCTCAGGGATTTGGGGAACCTAGGACAGCCCACAGATGAGCTCTGGTGTGTAGGTCAGACTCCCTAAGTATTTAGGGAATCTTGGACAGCCCATAGATGAGCCTTGGTATATAGGCCAGTTCTCCTTGGGATGTAGGGAACCTGGGACATCCAATAGATGAGCCCTGGTCTGTAGGCCAGTCCCTTCAGGGATTCAGGGACCCTGGGATATCCCACAGATGAGCCCTGGTTTGGAGGCCAGTCCCCCCTGGGATTTAGGGAACAGATGAGCCATGTTCTTTAGGTCTGTGCCCCCAGGGATTCAGGGAACCTGGCACATCACACAGATGAGCCTTGGTGTGTAGGCCAGTCCCCCCAGGGATTTAGGGAACCTGGCACATCCCACAAATGAGCCCATGTCTGTAGGCCAGTCCTCCTGAGGATTGAGGGAACCTGGGACAGCGTACAGATAAGCCCTGGTCTGTAGACCAGGTGCCCCTTGGATTTAGGGAGCCTGGGACATCCCACAGATGAGCTCTGTTCTATAGGCTAGACCCCCCACAGGGATTTAGGGAACCTGGTACAGCCCAGACATGAGCCCTGGTCTGTAGGACAGTCCCTTCCATGGATGTACGGAACCTGGGACAGCCCATAGATGAGCCCTGCTCTGTAGGCCAGTCCCCACCCCTGGGATATAGGGAACATTGGACAGACCACAGATGAGCTCTGGTCTATAGCCCAGGGCCCTTAAGGGATTCAGGGAACCTGGGACAGTCCACAGTTGAGCCCTGGTCTGTAGACCAGTCCCTCAAGGGATTTAGTGAACATGGGACATCCCACAGATGATCCCTGGTTTGTAGGCCCATCCCTCCATGGATTTAGGCAACTTGGGAGAGCCCACAGAAGAGTTGTGGCCTGTAGACAGTCCCCCAGCGATTGCAGGAACCTGGGACACCACACAGATGAGCTCTGGTCTGTAGACCAGTCAACCCAGGGACTTAGGGAACCTGTGACAGGCCTCAGATGAGCCCTGGTTTGTAGGCCAGTCCCCCCCAGGGATTTAAGGAACCTCGGAGAGCCTACAGATTAGCCCTTGTTTCTAGACCAGTACCCTAAGGGATTTTGGGACCTGGGACAGCCCACAGATGAGCCCTGGTCTGTAGGCCAGGCCCCTCCAGGGATTTAGGGAACCTGGGTCATCCCAGAGATAAGCCCTTATGTAGGTCAGTCCCCTGAGGGATTTAAGGGACATGGAACATCCCACTGTTGAGCCCTGGTCTGTTCGCCTGTACCAAAAGGATTGAGGGAACCTAGGACATCCCAATAGATGAGCACTGGTTTGTAGACCAGTCTCCCCTGGGATTTAGGGAACCTGGAACATCCCATATATCAGCCGTGGTCTATAAAAAGTCCCACCATGGATTTAGGGAAGCTGGGACAGCCCACAGCTGAGCTCTGGTCTGTAGATCAGTCACCCCTGGAACTTAGGGAACCTCCTACAGGCCACAGAGGAGCCTTGGTCTATAGACAGTCTCCCCAGGGATTTAGGGAACCTGGGACATCCCACAGAGGAGCCCTAGTTTGTCGTTCAGTTTCCCCAGCTATTTAGGGAATGTTGGACATCCCACAGATGAGCCCTGGTCTGTAGACCAGTCCCCCCAGTGATTTAGGGAACCTGGGTCATCCCACAACTCAGCGCTGGTCTATAGACAGTCTCCCCAGGGATTTAGGGAACCTGGGACAGCCCACAGATGAGCCCTGGTCTGTAGGCCAGTCCCCCCTTGGGATATGGATAATCTGGGACATCCCACAGATGAGCCGTGGTCTGTAGGCCAGACCCCCAGGGATTCTGGGGACCTGGGACAGCCCACAGATGAGCCCTGGTCTGCAGACAGTCCCACAGTGATATCAGCAACCTGGGACACCCCGCATTTGAGCCCTGGTCTGTAGACCAGTCACCCCCAGGGATTTAGGGAACCCCTGGCATTGCACAGCTGAGCCCTGGTATGTAAGCCAGTCCCACAAGGGATTTAGGGAACCTGGGACATCCCAGAGTTAAGCCCTGGTGTGTAGACCAGGCCCCCGTGGGATTTAGGGAAACTGGGACAGCCTACATATTAGCCCTGGTCTGTACACCACATCCCCTGGGATTTAGGGAACCTAGGACAGCCCACAGATGAGCTCTGACTGTAGGCCAGTCCCCCTCTTGGATTTAGGGAACCTGGTACAGTGCACAAATGAGCCCTTGTCTGTAGGCCAGTTCCCCCCAGGGACTTAGTGTCATGGGACATCTCGCAGATGAGACGTGGTCTGTAGGCCCAACTCCCAGGGATTTAGGGAACCTGGGACATCTAAGAATTAATTCCTGGTGTGTAGGTAAGTACCCCAGGGATTCAGGGAACCTGGGACTTCTCACAGATGAGCCCTGGTCTGTAGGTTATTTTCCCCCAGGGATTTAGGAAACCTGGGACCACCCACAAAGGAGCTCTGCTCTGTAAGCCAGTACCCACCCCCCAGTGATTTAGGGAACTTGGGGAATCCCACAGATGAGACCTGGTCTGTAGCCCAGTCCACCCAGGGATTTAGGGAACCTGGGACATCCCTCAGATCAGCCCTGCTCTGTAGCCCAGTCTTTCCCAGGGATTTATGGCACTGGGACAGCCCACAGGAGAGCCCTGGTATGTAAATCAGTTCCCCAAGGATTTAGGCAACCTGGGATATCCCACAATTGAGCCTTGGTCTGTACACCTGTCTCCCCCTGTGATTTGGGAATCTGGGACATCACACAGATGAGCCCTGGTTTATAGGCCTGTCCTCCTCTGGGATTTAGGGAACCAGGGACAGACCACAGATGAGCCTGCTCTGTAGGCCCGTTCCCCCCCAGGGATTTAGGGATCCTGAGAGAGCCCACAGATGAGCCCTCATGTTTAGGCCAGTCCCCTCAGTCATTTAGGGAACTTGGTACAGCCCACAGAAGAGCCCTGGTTTGTAGGCCACTCCCCAACAGGGATTTAGGGAACCTGGGACAGCCCACAGGGGAGCCCTGCTCTGTAGATCAGTCTTCCCAGGTATTTAAAGACCTAGGAAATCCCAAAGATGAGCCCTGGTCTGTACGCCAGTCCCCCCAGGGGTTTAGGGAACCTGGGACATCTCAGAGTTAAGCCCTGGTGTGTAGGCCA
Source organism: Lemur catta (assembly GCF_020740605.2). NCBI lineage: Eukaryota > Metazoa > Chordata > Mammalia > Primates > Lemuridae > Lemur > Lemur catta. The sequence goes on from NC_059134.1 coordinate 108,651,824, forward strand.
GTACCCAAGGGATTCAGGGAACCTAGGACATACCACAGATGAGCCCTGGTGTGTTGGCCTGTGCCCCCAGTGATTTAGGGCACCTGGGACAGCTCTGGTCTTTGGGACAGTCCCCCCAGGGATTCAGGTAAACTTGGGCATCCCACAGATGAGCCCTGGTCTGTAGGCCAGTCTGCCCCAGGGAATTAGGGAAATTGGATAGCCCACAGATGAACCCTGGTGTGTAAATCAGTCCTCAAGTGGTTTGCACTAGCTGGGACAGGCCACACCTGAGACCTGGCCTGTAGGCCTGTCCCCCTTGAATTTAGGCAACCTGGGACAGCCCACAAATGACCCTGGTCTGTAGGCCTGTCCCCCACAGTAATTTAGGGAACCTGGAGCAGCCCACAGAGGATCCCTGGTTGTAGGCCAGGCCCCCAGGGATTTTGGGAACCTGGGAGTGCCCAGAGATGAACCCTGGTGTGTATACCAGTCCCTTCCAGGGACATAGGGAACCTCAGAGAGTGCACAGATGAGCCCTGTTTCATAGCCCAGTGAACACCCCCCCCTGGGGATTGAGGAAACATGGGACAGCCATCAGATGAGGCCTGGTCTGTAGGCCAGTCCCCCCAAGGGTTTAGGGAACCTGGGACAGCATACAGATGAGCCCTGTTCTATTGGCCAGGCCCCCCTGGGATTTAGGGAACCTGGGACAAACCACAGATGAACCCTGGTCTGGAGGCCTGTGCCCCCCCCCAGGGATTTAGGGAATCTGGGACATCCCAACAGTTGAGCCCTGGTCTGTAGGCCAGACCCCAAGGGATTTAGGGAACCTGACACAGCCCACAGATGAGCCCTGCTGTGTAGGCCGGTCCCCATCCCTGGAATTTAGACAATGTTGGACAGCCAACAGATGAGCCTTGGTTGGGCTGCCATGTCCTGCATGAGAAGTGGGGACCCGTTCCCTGCATGAGGGCAGATTGGGCTAACGCATGCCACCCACTGTTAGAAGAGGCAGGTCCACAACGCGCTGCTTGAGAGGAGACAGGGACCCTTGCCCAGAGGGAGAGGCGTTTTCGGCAATGCACTCTCAACACTGTTAGAGCAGGTGGGGCTGTCGTGCCCTGCATGGGGGAAGTGGGATGGCCACACCCTATGGGAGAGGAGCCAGGGTTCCTGAGCCAATCCTGGGAGTAAGTGGGGCCCCCATTCCCCGCGGAAGAGGAGGTGGAGCCCCATACCCTGCATGAGAGGAGGTGAGGGCCCCAATCTTGTGTGAGAGGTGGGGGGTGGCCTGTGCCCTGCGTGAGGGTGGAAGGGGCCAACACATCCCACCCACTGTTAGAATAGGTGGGTCACAATGCCCTGCTTGAGACGAGCCGTGCCTCTTGCCCTGATTGAGAGGTTTAGCCAATGCACTCTCAACACCGTTGGAGCAGGTGGGGCTGCCGTGTCCTGCATGGGGGGAGGTGTGATAGTCACGCCCTATGTGGGAGGAGCCGGGGCTCCTGAGCCATGCCTAGGAGGAATTGGGGCCCCCATTCCCGACGGGAGAGGAGGTGGTTTCCCGTATCCTGCATGAGGATGTGGGGACCCGAATCATGTGTGAGAGGAGGGCGAGCCATGTGCCCTGCATCAGAGGAGGCACGGCACCTGCGAACTGGTTAATATGAGGCGGCCCTCCCTGTCCTGCGTGAGAGGAGGAGGGGTTGCTGTGTCCTGCATGAGGAGAGGAGGGGCCAATGCGCCCTCCCCCACAGAAGAGGAGGGGCCCCGTGCCCTGCATCGAAGGAGGCGGTGTCGCCATGCCCTGCATGACAGGAGGCTGGACACCTGCGCTGTGCTTGACAGGAGGCGGCCCTCCGTGCCCTGCGTGAGAGGAGGTTGGGTGGTTTTGTCCTGTGTGATGGGAGGAGGGGCCAATGCACCCCCACCCCACAGAAGAGGAGGGGCCCCATGCCTGCATCACAGGAGGCGGTGCTGCCATGCCCTGCCTGAGAGCAGAGGACGCACCTGCGCCCTGCTTGACAGGAGGCGGCCCTCTGTGCCCTGCGTGAGAGGAGCAGGGGCCAATGGGTCCCACCCACTGTTAGAAGGGGCGGGGTCACAACGCCTTGCTTGAGAGGGGGCAGGGCCCCTTGACCAGAGTGATAGGAGGTTTAACCTATGCACCCCTTCACCATTAGAGCAGGTAGGGCTGTCTTGCCCTGCATGCGGTGAGATGGGATGGCCACGCCCTATGGGGGAGGAGCCAGGACTCCTCAGCCAATCGTGGGAGGAAGTGGGGCCCCCATAGCCCACGGAAGAGGAGGTGGGGCCCAGTACCCTGCATGGGAGGAGGTGGGGGCCCTAATCCATAGTGGAAGGAGGTGGGTCCAATGAGTCTCACCCACTGTTAGAGAAGATGGGGCCACAACGCCCTGCTTGAGAGGAGGCATGGCTCCTTGCCCAGCGTGAGAGGAGGTTTACCTAATGCACCCCCCCACCATCGTTAGAGCAGGCGGGGCTGTCGCGCCCTGCATGAGGGGAGGTGTGATGGCCACGCCCTATGTGGGAGGAGTTAGGGCTCCTGAGCCATGCCTGGGAGAAGTTGGGGCCCCCATGCCGAACAGGAGAGGAGGTGGTTCCCCGTACCCTACATGTGAGGAGGTAGGGGCTCGAGTCATGTGTGAGATGAAGGGGAGCTCTGTGCGTGCATCAAAGGGGGTGCGTCACCTTCGAACTGGTTGGTATGAGGTGGCCCACCGTGTCCTGCGTGAGTGAAGGTGGGGTTGCTGTGTCCTGCGTGGGGAGAGGAGGGGCCAATGAGCCTGCGCCCACAGAAGAGCAGGGGCCTGGTGCCCTGCATCGGCGGAGGCGGTGCCACCAATCCCTGCGTGACAGGAGGAAGGGTTGTGTGCCCTGCTTGACAGGACTCGGGGCACCTGCGCCGTGCTTGACAGCAGGCGGCTCTCTGTGCCCTGCGTGAGAGGAGATGGGGTGGTTGTGCCCTGCGTGAGAGGAGGAGGGGTCAAGGCACACCCTCCGCACGGAAGAGGAGGGGACCCATGCCCTGTGTCAGAGGAGACAACGACGCATCAACGCCCTCCTTGACAGGAGTTGGCCCCCTGTGCCCTGCGTGGGAGGAGGTGAGGGCAACGCGTCCCACCCACTGTTAGAAAGGACGAGGTCACAATGCCTTGCTTGAGAGGAGGTGGGGCCCTTTGCCCAGAGGGAGAGGAGGTTTAGACCACGCAACACTGGCAGCATTAGTGCAGGCGGGGCTGTTGCACCCCGCATGAGGGAGGTGGGATGGCCATGCCCTATGGGGGAGAAGCTGGGACTCCTAAGGTAGTCCTATGAGGAAGTGAGGCCCCCAAGCCCCACAGAAGAGGAGGTGGGGCTCCATACCCCAGATGAGATGAGGTGGGGGCCTGAATCCACAGTGAGAGGAGTTGGGCTGCCGTACCCTGCGTGAGATCAGGCGGGGGGCCCTTGCCAAGAGTGAGAGGAGGTTTAGCCAATGCATCCTGCAACCATTAGAGCAGGCGGGGCTGCCGCACGCTGCCTGAGGGAAGGTGGGATGACCATGCCCTAGGGGGAGGAGCCGGGACTCCTGAGCCAGTACTGGGAGGAAGTGGGGCCCTCATGCCCCACGGAAGAGGAGGTGCGGCTCCCTACCATACATGACAGGATGTGGGGGCCCGAATCCAGCCTGAGAGGAGGTGGGCCTGTCGTGCCCTGCGTGAGAGGAGGCTGGGCCCCTTGCCCAGAGTTAGAGGAGGTTTAGGCATGCTCCTCCTGCCATTAGAGCAGGCGGGGCTGCAGCGCCCTGTATAAGCAAAGGTGGGATGGCCATGCCCCATGGGGGAGGAGTCGGGACTCCTGAGCCAATCCTTGGAGGCAGTGGAGACCCATGCCCCACGGAAGAGGAGGTGGGGGCCCAAATGCAGCGTGAGAGGAGATGGGCCTGCAGTGGCCTCCATTAGAGGACACAGGGCCCCTTGCCCAGAGTGAGAGGAGGTTTAGCCCATGCACACCCCCCCCCCCCGTACCGTTAGAGCAGGCAGGGCTGCCCGGCCCTGCATGAGGGGAGGCGGGATGGCCATGCCCTATGGGGGAGGAGCCGGGACTCCTGAGCCAATCCTGGGAGGAAGTGGGGCCCCCATGCCCGACAAAAGGGAAGGTGGAGCCTCATATCCTACATAACCGGAGGTGGGGGCCCGAATGCAGCGTGAGAGGAGGTGGGGCTGCTGTGCCCTGCGTAAGAGGGGGAGGGGCTTATGCGTGCCACCCACTATTAGAGCAGCTGGGGCCTCTTGCCCACAGAAGTTTAGCCAATGCATCCCCCTACCGTTAGTGCAGGCGAGGATGCCGCGCTGTGCATGAGGGGAGGTGGGATGGCCACCCCCTATGGGGGAGGAGCCGAGACTCCTGAGCCAATCCTGGGAGACAGTGCAACCCATGCCCCACGGAAGAGGAGGTGGGGGCCCAAATGCAGCATGAGAGGAGGTGGGTCAGCTATGCCCTGCGTAAGAGGAGGTGGGGCCCCTTGCCCAGAGTGAGAGGAGGTTTAGGCCAAGAACCACTCCACCCTTAGAGCAGGCGGGGCTCTCATGCCCTGCATGATGGGTGGTGGGATGGCCACGCCCTATGGGGGTGGAGCCGGGACTCCTGAGCCAATCCTGGGAGGAAGTGGCAACCCAGGGCCCACGGAAATGGAGGTGGAGTCAGGTATGGGATACGAGAGGAAGTGGGGGACCAAATCCAGCCTGAGAAGAGGTGGACCTGCCGTGCCCTGCATGAGAGGAGGCGTGGCCCCTTGCCCAGAGTGACAGGAGATTTAGCCAATGTCCGTCCCTACCGTAAGAGCAGGTGGGAGTGTGGGTCCCTGTTGAGAGGATGTGGGATGGCCACTCCCTCTGGGGCAGGAGCCGGGACTCCTGAGCAATCCTGAGAGGAAGTCTAACTCCCATGACCTGTGGAAGAGGAGGTGGGGCCCCAAACCTACATGAGAGGATGTTGCCACAAATGCAGAATAAGAGGACGTGGGTCTGCTGTGCCCTGCGTGACAGGAGGCCGGGCCCCTTGCCAGAGTGAGAGGAGGTTTAGCCAATACAGCCCCCCCTCAGGGGCTGGCTGCATGAGGGCAGTTGGGATGGCCATGCCCTATGGGGGAGCACCCAGGACCCCTTATCCAATCCTGGGAAGCACCGGGCCCCTATTCCCCGTGGAGGAAGAGGTGGGGCCTTGTACCCTATATTAGGGGAGGTGGGCGCCCGAATCCAGCTTGAGAGCAGGTTTGGCTGCCATGCCCTGCGTGAGAGGAGGAGGGGCCATTGCCTCCCACCCACTGTTAAAGGAGGTGGGGCCACTACGACCTGTTTGAGAAGGGCCCTTTGCACAGAGGGAGAGGCAGTATACCCAATCCACCCCTCTAGCGTTACAGTAGGCGGGGCTGCTGCACCCTGCATGAGGGGAGGTGAAATGGCCACGCCTATGTGGGAGGCACAGGGACCCCTGAGCCAAGTGGGAAAAGGTGGGGCCCCCATACCCCGCCCCTGGAAGAGGAGGTGGGGCCCCTTGCCCTACATGAGAGGAGGTGGGGGCTCAAATGCAGCGTGAGAGGAGGTGGGGCTTCCGTGCCCTACCTGATAGGATGGGAGGCCTCTTGCCCATAGTGAGAGGAGGTTAAGCCAATGCACTCGTCCCACTTCTAGAGCAGACGATTCTGTTGCACCCTGCACGACTGGAGCTGGGATGGCTATGCCCTATGAGGGACCACCCAGTCATGTGAGCTGTGGACTTGTCACAAGGCTAGTCACGTGGGCCCTGGGCTGGTCACGTGGTCAAGTGATGGTCAAATAATGGTCCTGTGGTAGTCACCTGGCTGCTAATGTGACGGTCACATGGGAGTCACATGATTGTCAGGTGAAGGTTACGTGATCATCACGTGGCTGCTCACATGGGCTACTTACGTGGTCAAGTGATGGTCATGTGGCTGGTCCCGTGGAGATCACGTGGCTGGTCCTGTGGCAGTCACATGATAATCGCGTCATGGTTACGTGGCTGGTCATGTGGCAGTCACGTGACAAGCCCACGTGACCATCCCACAATGCCTCTGACCAGCCAAGAGCCCACGTGACCAGCCACGTGACCACCACACATGACTGGGTGGTCCCTCATAGGGCATAGCCATCCCAGCTCCAGTCATGCAGGGTGTGACAGCACTGTCTGCTCTAGCAGTGTGTGGGGGGGTGCATTGGCTTAACCTCCTCTCACTGTAGGCAAGGGGCCTCTCATCCTCTCACGGAGGGCATGGCGGCTCCCCCTCCTGTCACAGTGGATTTGAGCCCCCACCTCCTCTCATGTAGGGCAAGGGGCCCCATCTCCTCTTTCGGGGGAGGGGGTCACGTTGGCTGCAGGTTAGGGTTACAGTTACGGTTGGGGCAAAATCATTGGCTCTGGAATTGTCACGTGGGCAGTCACCTGGTCAAGTGAAGGTGACGTTTTGGTCACATGGCATGCTTACGGGGACTGGTTACCGGGTCACGTTATGGTCACTTGGCAGTCAAGGCAAGGGGCCCCGCTGCCTCTCACGCAGGGCTCGGCAGCCCCAACTCCACTCAGGCTGGATTCAGGCCCCCACGTCCTCTCATGTAGGGTACAGGGCTGCACCTCCTGTTCCATGCAAAGGCATGGGGGCCTCACCTCCTCCCAGGATTGGCTCAGGAGTCCCGGCTCCTCCCCCATAGAACCTGGCCATTTCACCTCCCCTCATGCAGGGCCCAGCAGCCCCACCTGCTCTAACGCTGGTGGCGTGCTTTGAACAAACCTCCTCTCACTCTGGTCAACGGGCCCTGCCTCTTCTCAAGTAGGGTGTTCTGACACCAGCTCCTGTAACAGTGGGTGGGAGGCATTGGCCCTCCTCCTCTCAGGCAGGGCATGGCAGCCCCACCTCCTCTCATGCTGGATTCCGGCCCCCACCTCCTCTCATATAGGCTATGGGGCCCCACCTCTTCTTCCGCGGGGCAAGGGGGGCCACATGTCCTTCCAGGATTGGCTACGGGTTCCCGAGTGCTCCCCCATAGGGCGTGGCAATCCCACCTCCCTTCATGCAAGGAGCAAAAGCCCCGCTGGCTATAACGGTGGGGGGGTGCATTGGCTAAACCTCCTCTCACTCTGGACAAGAGGCCCCGCTTCCTCTCTCGCAGGGCACAGGAGGCCCAACTCCTCTCATGCTGCATTTGTGCCCGCACCTCCTCTTCCGTGGGGCATGGGGGCCCCACTTTCTCCCAGGATTCACTAAGGAGTCCCGGCTCCTCCCCCATAGGGCGTGGCCATCCCACCCACCCCCCCATGCAGGGTGCAACAGCCCCACTTGCTCTAATGGTGGAGGGAGTGGATGGGTTAAACCTCCTGTCACTCTGGACAAGAGGCCCCACCTCCTCCCATGCTGCATTTCGGCCCCTACCTACTCTCATGTAGGGTACGGGGCCCTACCTCCTCTTCCGTGGGGTATGGGTGCCCCACTTCCTCCCAGGCTTGGCTCAGGGCTCCCAGCGCCTCCACCATAGGGCATGCCGTGCCACCTCCTTTCCTGCAGGGTGTGACAGCCCCACGTGCTCTAACGGTGAGGGGGTGCATTGACTAAACCTCCTCTCCCTCTGGGCAAGGGGCAGTGCCCCCTCTCAAGCAGGGATTTGTGGCCCCACATACTCCAACAGTGGCTGGGAAGCGTTGGCCCTTCCTCCTCTCACGCAAGAAACGGCAACCCTACCTGCTCTCATATAGGATACGGGGCCTAACCTCTTCTTAGGCGGGGCAAGGGGGCCACACTTCCTCCCAAGATTGGCTCAGGAGTCCCAGCGCCTCCCACATAGGGCGTGGCCATCCCACCTCCCCTCATGCAGGGCGCGAAAACTGCACCTATTCTAATGGTGGGAGTGTGCATTGCCTAAAACTTCTCTCACTCTGGGCAAGGGGCCCGGCCTCCTCTCACGCAGTGCAAAGCAGCCCCACCTCCTTTTACGCTGGATTTCGGTCCTCACGTCCTCTCATGTAGGGGACGGGGCCCCACTTGCTCCCAAAACTTGGTCAGGAGTCCTGGTGAATTCCCCCAAAGGGCACGGCCATATCACCTCCCCTCATGCAGGGTGCAAAAGCCCCAGCTGCTCTAACGCTTGGGGCGGTGCATTGGCTAAACCTCCTCTCACTCTGGGAAAGGGGCCCGGCCTCCTCTCACCCAGGGCACAGCAGGCCCACCTCTTGTTATGCTGCATTTGTACCCGCACCTCCTCTCAGGTACAGTTCGGGCCCCAGCTCCTCTTCTGTGGGGTATGGGGGCCCCACTTCCTCCCAGGGTTGGCTCAGGAGTTCTGGCCTCTCCCGCATAGGGCGTGTCCATCCCACCTTTCCTCATGCAGGGCGCGACAGCACCGCCTGCTCTAACATTGGGGAGGTGCACTGGCTGAACCTCCTCTCCCTCTGGGCAAGGGGCCTAGCCTCCTCTCAAGCAGGGCGTTGTGACCCCACATCCTCTCACAGTGGGTGGGAAGCGTTGGCCCTTCCTCCACTCACGCAGGAAACAGCAGCCCCAGCTCCTCTTCCGCTGGGCATGAAGGTTCCACCTCCTCCCAGCATTGGCTCAGGAGTCCCGGCTTCTCCCCCATATGACCTGGCCATCCCACCTCCCCTCATGTAGGGCCTGGCAGCCCCACCTGCTCTAATAGTGGAGGTGGTGCATAGGCTAAACCACCTCTCCCTCTGGGCAAGGGGGCCTGCCTCCTCTCAAACAGGGCGTTGAGGCCCCACGTCCTCTAACAGTGGGTGGGACGCAATGGCCCCTTTTCCTCTCATGCATTACACGGCACCCACTAGTCATCTCATGCAGGATTCTGGCCCCCACCTCCTCTCATATAGGGCACGGGGCCCCACCTATTCTTCCACGGAGCATGGGGGCCCCACTTCCTCCCAGGATTGGTTCAGGAGTTTCTGCGCCTCCCCCATAGGGCGTGGCCATCCCACTTCCCCTCATGCAGGGCGTGACAGCACCGTCTGCTCTAGCAATGGGGGGAGGGTGCATTGGCTTAACCTCCTCTCATTGTAAGCAAGGGGCGTCCCATCCTCTTACGGAGGGCACGGCAGCCGCACGTCCTGTCACGCTGGATTTGAGCCCCCACTCATGTAGGGCAAGGGGCACCCCCACTCCTCTTCTGGGGGGGACATGGAGGCCACACTTCCTCCCAGGATTGCTAAGGATTCCCTGCACCTCTCACATAGGATGTGGACATCCCACCTCCCCTCATGCACAGTGGGGCATCCCCACCTGCTCTAATGGTGGTGGTGGGGGACGCATGGGCTAAGCCTCCTCTCACTCCGGGCAAGGGGCCCCGCCTCCTCTCATGCAGGGCACGGCAGGCCCACTTCCTCTCAGGCTACATTTGGGACCACACCACCTCTCATGTAGGGTACAGGGCCCCACCTCCTCTTCCTTGGAGCATGGGGGTCCCACTTCCTCCAAGGATTGGCTCAGGAGTCTCGGCTCCTCCTCCACAGTGTGTAGCCATCCCACCTCCCATCAAGCAGGGAACAACAACCCCCTCTCCTCTAACAGTGGGGGTGTTGCATGGCATAAACCTCCTCTCACTCTGGGCAAGGGGCCCCGCCTCCTCCAATAGTGGGTGGAACGCATTAGTCCCGCCTTGTCCCACACAGGGCACGGCAGGCCCACCTCCTCTCAGACTGCATTTGGTCCCCCACCTCCTCATCCGTGGGGCATGGGTCCACACTGCCTACCAGGATTGGCTTAGGAGTCCCGGCTCCTCCCCCATAGGTCGTGGCCATCCCAACTCCCCTCATGCACAGCGGGGCATCCCCGCCTGCTCTAATGGTTGTGGTGGGGGGGGTGCATTGGCAAAACCTCCTCTCACTTTTGACAAGGGGCCCCACCTCCTCTCAAGCAAGGCATTACGACCCCGCCCTTTCTAACAGTGGGTGGGACGCGTTGGCCCCACCTCCTCCCACGCAGGACACAGGGGGCCGACTCCTGTCAAGCAGGGCGTTGGTGCGTCATCGTCTCCTTTCACAGAGGGCAGAGTCCCCGCCCTCCTCTGATGCAGGGCACGGGGCCCCTCCTCTTCTGTGGGGGGGGGCGCCTTGGCCCCTCCTCCTCTCACGCAGGGCACAACCACCCCACCTCCTCTCACGCAGGGCACGGAGAGCTGCCTTCAGTCAAGCATGGCCCAGGTGCCCCGCATCCTGTCATGCAGGGCTTGGCGGCACCGCCTCCTCGTTGCAGGGCACGAGGCCCCTCCTCTTCTCTGGGGGAGGGCGCATTGGCCCCTCCTCTCCTCACGCCTGACACAGCAACTCTACCTTCTCTCACGCAGGACACGGTGGGCCGCCTCATATCAACCAGTTTGCAGGTGCCACAACCCCTCTGATGCAGGCACAGGGCTCCCCAACCTCTCACACATGATTCGAGCGCTCACCTCCTCTCCCGTGGGGCATAGGGGCCCCAATTCCTCCCAGGCATGGCTCAGGAGCCCTGGCTCCACTCCCACAGGGCATGGACATCACACCTCCCCTCACGCAGGGCGTGACAGCCCGGTCTGCTCTAACAAAGCGGGAGTGCATTAGGTAAACCTCCTGTCACTCTGGGCAAGGGCCCATGCCTCCTCTCAAGCAGGGCATTGTGGCCCCACCTCCTCTAACAGTGGGTGCGACGCATTGGCCCCACCACCTCTCCCGCTGGATGAGGGCCCCGAACTCCTCCCATTTAGGGTACGGGGCACTACCTCCTCTTCCGTGGGCCATGGGGGCCCCACTTCCTCCCACGATTGGCTGAGGAGTCCTGGATCCTCCCCCATAGGGAGTGGCCATCCCACCTCCCCTCATGCAGGTAGCAATAGCCCTGCCTGCTCTAATGGCCGGGGTGGGGGGGTCGGGGGGTGCATTGGATAAACCTCCTATCACTCTGGGCAAGGGGCCCCGCCTCCTCTCAAGCAAGGCCTTGTGACCCCGCCCCTTCTAACAGTGGGTGGGATGCATTGGCCCCCGCTCTTCTCATGCAGGGCACAGAGGGCCGCCTCCTGTCAAGCAGGGCGCAGGTGCATGGCCTCCTCTCAGGCAGGACATGGCAGCACCGCCTCTGATGCAGGGCACGGGGGCCCTCCTCTTCTGTGGGGGGAAGTGCATTGGCCCCTCCTCTCCTCACGCAGGACACAGCAACCCCACCTCCTCTCACACAGGGCAGGGAGGGCCACCTCATATCAACCAGTTCGAAGGTGCCACACCCCCTCGAATGCAGGCACAGGGCTCCCCCTCCTGTCACATATGATACGGGTCCCTACATGCTAATGCAAGGTACGAGGAACCATGTCCTCTCTGGTCGGGCATAGGGGCTCGAATTCCTCCCAGGCATGGCTCAGGAGCCCCAGCTCCTCCCCCATAGGGCGTGGCCATCACACCTCCCCCCATGCAGGGCGCGGCAGCCCCGCCTGCTCTAACGATGGGGGAGTGCATTACATAAACCGCCTCTCACTGAGGCCAAGAGGCCCCTGCTCCTCTCAAGCAGGGCGTTGTGTCCCTGCCTCTTCTAACAGTGGGTGGGATGTGTTGGCCCCTTCCACCCTCATGCAGGACACAGGCTCCCCCTCCTCTCACACACTATTCGGGCCCTCACCTCCTCTCATGCAGGATATGGGGCCCCACCTCCTCTTCCACTGGGAATCCCTGCCCCACTTACTCCCAGGATTGGCTCAGGAGCCCTGGCTCCTCCCCCATAGGGCGTGGCCATCCCATCTCCCCCATGCAGGGCGCGACAGCCCTGCCCGTTCTAAGGGTGTTGAGAGTGCCTTGGCTAAACCTCCTATCACTCTGGGCAAGGGTCCCTGTCTCCTCTCAAGCACCGTGTTGTGGCCCCACCTCTTCTAACAGTAGGTGGGATGTGTTAGCCCCTCCTTCCCTCAAGCAGGGAATGAGTCCCCACTCCTCACGCAGGACACGGCAGCCCCACCAAGGCTCATCTGTTGGCTGTCCAACGTTCTCTAAATCCCAGAGGTGGGAACTGACCTACAGAGCAGGGCTCATCTGTGGGCTGTGTCAGGTTCCCTAAGTCCCTGGAAGGGACCGGCTGAAGACCAAGGCTCATCTCTGGTCTATATCAGGTTCCCTAAATCCCTTGGGGTCTGGCATACAGACCAGGGCTCAACTGTTGGGATGTCCCAGATTCCCTAAATCCCTGGGGGGGCACAGGCCTCCAGACCAGGGTTCATCTGTGGTGTGTCCCAGGTTCCCTAAATCCCAGGAAGGCCTGGCCAATAGAACAGGGCTCATCTGTACACAGTCTCAGGTTCCCTAAATGTTGGGGGGACTGGCCTACAGACCAGGGCTCATCCATGGGATATCCCAGGTTCCCTAAATCCCTGGGGGGCTGGCCTACAGATCAGACCTCATCTGTTGGCTGTCCCACATTTTGTAAATCCCAAGGGGGGAGGACTGGCCTACAAAGCAGGGCTCATTGCGGCAGTCCCACATTCCCTAAATCCCTGGAGGCCTGGCCTACCACCAGGGATCCTCTGTGGGTTATCCCAGGTTACCTAAATTACTGGGGGGACAGGGATAGAGACCAGGGTCATTTGTGGGCTGTCCCAGGTTGCCTAAATTCAAGGGGGGACAGTCCTACAGGCCAGGGCTCAGGCGTGGCCTGTCCTAGCTTGCGCAAACCCCTTGAGGACTGATTTACACACCAGGGTTCATCTGTGGGCTGTCCCAGTTCCCTAAATCCCTGGGGTGGACAGGCCTAAAGATCAGGGCTTATCTGTGGCATGTCCCAGGTTCCCCGAATCCCTGGGGGGACTGGTTAAAAGGCAAGGGCTCATCTGCAGGATGTCCCATGTTCCCTAAATTCCTCAGGGGACTGGCCTACACAACAGGGCTCATCTGTGGGAGGTCCCAGTTTCCCTACATCCCAAGGAGAACTGGCCTACAGACCAAGGCTCATCTACGGGCTGTCCCAGGTACCCTAAATACTTGGGGTGCTCTGACCTACACACTAGGGCTCATCTGTGGGCTGTCCCACGTTCTCTAAATCGCTGAGGGGACTGGCCTGCATCTAAGGGCTCCTCTGTGGGAGGTCCAAGATTCCCTAAACATCTGGAGAGGACAGGCTTATGAACCAGGGCTCATTTATGGGCTCTCCCAGGTTCCCTAAATCACAGGGGGGGACTGGTGTACAGACAAAGGCTCAACTGCGGGATGTCCCAGGTTGCCCAAATCCCTTGGGGACTGATTTACAGTCCAGGGCTCCTCTGTGGGCTAGCCCAGTTCCCTGAAACCCTGGGGAAGACTGGCCTACTCACCAGGGCTCATCTGTGGGATGTCCCAGGTTCCCTAAATCCTTGGGGTGGACTGACTTGGAGAGCAGGGCTCTTCAGTGGGCTGTCCCAGGTTCCCTAAATCCCAGCGAGGGACTGGCCTACACACCAGGGATTATCTGTGGGCTGTCCTAGGTTCCCTAAATCCTTGAGGGGGTACTGACCTACACAACAGAGCTCATCTGTGGGCTGTCCCAGGTTCCCTAAATCTCTGGGGGGACTAGCCTACAGAACAGAACTGTCCCAAGTGCCTAAATCCCTGGCGGGACTTGGCTACAGAGCACAGCTCCTCTGTGGGCGGTCCCAGGTTCCCTGAATCCCTGGAGAGGACGGACCTACAGACCAGGGCTCATCTGTGGGCTGTCCTACATTCCCAGAATTCCTCAGGTACTGGCCTACAGACCAGGGATTAATTCTTGGATGTCCCGTGACCCTAAATCCATGTGGGGAACTGGCCTACAGACCAGGGCTCATCTGTGGGCTCTACCAGGTTCCCTAAATCCAAGGGAGGGACTGGCCTATGGCCTAGGGCTCATCTGTGGTATGTCCGAGGCTCCCTAAATCCCTTGCAGGACTGGCCTACAGACCAGGGCACATCTGTGGGATGTCCCAGCTTCCCAAAATCCTGGAGGGACTGGCCTACAGACCAGGGCTCATCTGTGGGATATGCCAGATTCCCCATATCTCAAAGAGGACTGTCCTACAGACCAGGGATCATCTGTGGGATCTCCCATGTTCCCTAAATCCCTGGGTGGGAACTGCCCTACAGACCAGGGCTCATCTGTGGGATATCCCAGGTCCTTCAATCCCTTGGCGTACCGATCTACAGACCAGAGCTCATCTATGGGCTGTCCCAGGTTCCCTAAATCCCTGTTGGGTAGTGGTCTACAAACCAGGGCTCATCTGAGGGCTGTGCTAGGTTCCCTAAATCACTGAGGGGACTAGCCTACACACCACGGCTGATGTGTGGGCTGTGCCAGATTCCGTAAATCCCTGGGGTAAACTGGCCTACAGACCAGGCTCATCTGTTGGCTGTCCCAGCTTCCCTAAATACCAAGGGGGCCTGGCCTATTAGCCAGGGCTCATCAGTGGGATGTCCCAGGTTGCCTAAATCCCTGGAGAGACTGTCTGTAGGCCAGGGCTCATCTGTGGCCTGTCACAGTTTGCCTAAGTCCCTGGGGTGACTGGTTTACAGAACAGGGCTCATCTGTGTGGTGTCCCAGGTTGCTGAAATCGCTGGGGGACTGTCTACAGAGCAGAGCTCATCTGTGGACTCTCCAAAGTTGTCTAAATCCCTAGAGGGATGGGACTACAAACCAGGGATCATCTGTGGTATGTCCCATGTTCCCTAAATCCCTTGAGTTACTGGTCTACAGACCAGGGCTCATAAGTGGGATGTCCCAGATTCCCCATATCCCAAAGAGGACTGTCCTACAGACCAGGGATCATCTGTGGGATGTCCCAGGTTCCCTAAATCCCAGGGGGCCTGGTCTGCAGACTAAGGCTCATCTGTGCACTGTCCCTGGTTCCCTCAATCCTCAGAAGGACTGGTCTACAGACACGGGCTCATCTGTGGGATGTCCCAGTTTCCCTAAATCCCTGGGGGGACTAGATGACAGACCAGAGTTGTCCCAAGTTCCCTAATATCCAGGGGGGACTGGCCTACCCACCAGGGCTCCTTGGTGGGGTGTCCCAGGTTCCCTAAATCCCTGGGGTGGACTGTCCTGCAGACCAGGGCTCATCTGTGGGCTTTCCTAGGTTCCCTAAATCCTTGAGGGGGGACCAACCTACACAACAGAGCTCATCTGTGGGCTGTCCCAGGTTCCCTAATTCACTGGAGGGACTGGCTCACAGACCAGAGCTCATCTGTGGTATGTCCCAGGTTCCCTAAATCACTGGAGGGACTGGCTTACAGACCAGAGCTCATCTGTGAAATGTCCAAGGTTTCCCAAATACCTTTGATAACTGGTCTACAAACCAGGGCTAATCTGTGGGATGTCCCAGGTTCCCTAAATCCCTGGAGGGACTGTCTGTAGACCAGGGCTCATCTGTGGCCTGTCACAGGTTCACTAAGTCCCTGGAGAGACTAGTCAGGAGACCAGGGCTCATCTTTAATGTGTCCCACATTGCCGAAATCACTGAGGGACAGTCTACATACCAGGCCTCAACTGTGGGCAATCCAAAGTTCCCTAAATCTCTGGGAGGACTGACCTAAAAACCAGAGATCATCTGTGGGATGTCCTAGGTTCCTCAAATACTTGAGGGGGTCTGACCTACACACCAGAGCTCATCTATGGGGTGTCCCAAGTTCCCCAAATCCCTGAGGGGACTGTCTATAGACCAAGGCTCATTTATGGGATTTCCCAGGTTCCCTAAATCACTGCAGGGACTGGCCTACAGACCAGGGATCATCTGTGGGATGTCCAAGGTTCCCTACATAACTGGGGTGACTGGTCTGCAGACCAGGGCTCATTTGTTGGGTGTGCCAGTCTCCCTAAATCCCTTGGAAGACTGGCCTAGAGTCCAGGACTCATCTGTGGGATGTCTCAGGTTCCCTAAATCCCTGAGGGGAGTAGCCTACAGACCAGAGATCATCTGTGGGATGTCCCATGTTCCCTAAATCCCTTTAAGGACTGGTCTACAGACCAGGGCTCATCTGTGGACTGTTGCCAGTTCTGTAAATCTGTTAGGGGGACTGTACTACAGACCAGGGCTCATCTCTGGGCTGTACCAGGTTCCCTAAATCCCTGGGGAAACCAGACTACAGACCAAAGCTCATCTGCGGGATGTCCCAGTATCCCTAAATCCCTTGGGTTCTGGCCTACACAGCAGGGCTCATCTGTTGGGATGCCCAGATTTCCTAAATCCCTAGGGGGGACAGGACTCCAGACCAGGGCTCATCTGTGGGATGTCCCATGTTTCCTAAATCCCTGGGTGGGAACTGCCCTATGGACCAGGGCTCATCTGTGGGATATCCCAGGTCCTTAAATCCCTCCATGTACCGATCTAGAGACCAGGTCTCATCTATAGGCTGTCTCAGGTTACCTAAATCCCTCGGAGGACTGGCCCACAGACCAGGGATCCTCTGTGGGGTGTCCCTGGTTGCCAAAATTGCTGGGGGACTGTCTACTGATCAGGGCTCAACTGTGGGCTCTCCCAAGTTCCCTAAATCCCTCAGGGAACTGGCCTACAGACCAGGGCTCATCTGTGCACTGTCCTACATTCCCGAAATCGCTTGGGGTCTGACCTACAAACCAGGGCTCATCCGTTGGGATGTCCTAGATTTCCTAAATCCCTGGGGGGACAAAACTCCAGACCAGGGCTGATCTGTGGGATGTCCCAGGTTCACTAAATCCCTGTGTGGGACAGGACTCTAGACCAGGGCTCATCTGTGGGATGTCCCAGGTTCCCTAATCCCTGGGGCAGACTGGCGTAAAGACCAGGGCTGATCTTTGGGATGTCCTACGTTATGTAAATTCCTGGGGCAGTCTGACCTACACACCAGGGTTCATCAGTGGGCTGTCCCAGGTTCCTTGAATCACTGAGAGGCTGGTCTACAGAGCAGTGCTCCTCTGTGGGCTGTCGCAGGTCCCCTAAATCCCTGGGGGGGCTGGCCTACAGACCAGGGCTCAGTTGTGGGCTGTTTCAGGTTGCCCAAACCCCTTGGGGACTGATTTACACACCAGGGCTAATCTGTGGGATGTCCTTGGTTCCCTAAATGCCTGGGGGGACTGGTCCACAAACCAGAGGTTTCCCAGGTTCCCCCAAACTCCTGGGGGTCTGGTGAACAGACCCAGGATCAGGTGTGGGATGTCCCAGGTTCCCTAAATCCCTGGCAGAACTGGCCTAGAGACCAGGGCTCATCTGTATGATGTCCCAGGTTCCCCAAATTTCTGGAGGGACTGGCCTTATTACCAGGGCTCATCTATTGGGATGTCTCAGGTTCCCTGAATCCCTGGGGTACTGGCGTACAGACCAGGGCTCATCTGCAGGATGTCCCATGTTCCCTAAATCCCTGGAGAGAACCGGTTTATATGCCAGGGCTCATCTGTGAGCTCTCCTAGGTTCCCTAAATTTCAGGCGGGGAATGGCCCACAGACCAGGGCTCATCTATGGGATGTCTCAGGTTCCCTAAATACCTGGAGGGACTGGCCTTATGACCAGGGCTCATGTATTCAGATATCACAGGTACACTGAATCCCTGGGGTATTGGCCTACAAATCAAGGCATAGCTCTGGGATGTTCCAGGTTCCCTAAATCCCTCGGAGGTCAGGCCTACAGACCAGGGCTCATCTGCAGGATTTCGCATGTTCCCTAAATTTCTCAGGGGACTGGCCTACACACCAGGGTTCATCTTGCGATGTCCCAGGTTTCTTAAATCCCTGAAGGGACTGCCCTGTAGACCAGGACTCATCTGTGGGATGTCCCAGGTCTCTAAATTCCTGGGTGGACTCATCTACAGACCAGGGCTCATCTGTGGAATTTCCCAGGTTCCCTAAATCCCTGGTGGGACTGGTCTACAAACCAGGGCTGATCTGTGGGCTGTCCCAGGTTCCTGAAACCCCTGGAGGTACCTGTACACAGACCAGGGCTCATCTCTAGGCTGTTGAGTTTCCCTAAATCCCTTGGTGGCACTGGCCTAAGGACAAGGGCTCCACTGTAGGCTGTCCCAGTTCCCTAAATCCCTGGAGGGACTGGTCTACAGACCACGGCTCATCTATGCGAAGTATCAGGTTTCCTAAATCACCTTGGCAGAATTGGGCTACAGACCAGGGCTCATGTGTGGGATGTCCCAGGGTGCTTAAATACCTGGGGTACCTGGGCTACGGACCACAGAACATCTGGAGACTCTCCCAGCAGTCCCAATTTGTGGGCGACTGTGACAGCCACTTAGGTTACCTTAATGCATGTCTTTCTTCCTTTTCTGTAAGAGATCAGGAACTCGGTGGGCAGGGCATCTAAGAAGGCTTTTTCTCCCTGGCTCCTGCACATTCCAGGGTGGGGACAGGACTCAGTGATGAGCAGAGGGCCACTGGAATTCCTGCGCTGACCTGGAAGGGAGGAGCAGCCATTACCCATGTCTTCCTCGTTATCAGGTGTGGAGTGTGTGTGTGATGGCCGGAGCCCCTCCTGCTGTAGGCCAGGAGGTGGTTGCAGTGGGAGCTGTTGGAGGCAGTAAGAAGGCACTAGGAATCCAGGGTTGACTCTCTCTGCCCACACAGGGTGCCTCAGTCATTTCTGGACACATACAAGCTCCTGTCTCCCACCCTGACGTCTCACTCCCATGAGCTACTCTAAGCTCACCCGTCTCTAATGTGCCTACATGTACCCTATGTTCTGTACTGAGAAACACAAGTTGCATTAAAAACCTCAAAAACTGTAGGTAAAAGGGCCCCTCTCCTGTTTTGTATCCAAGTGTCTTCCCCAAACTTCACTTGAATTTGGAAGAGCAACCTGCACAGAGCCCCCAGGCCGTCCCAACGTCACACAGTCCTGTGTCACTGCAGGCACCCTGGGCAAGGGAGCAGCCCAGGATGTGCAAGGGTGCACACCCCATGGTTGAGAGTGGGGCCCCCCCGCCTCCTGATCACTCCCTGACAGACACCAGAAACTGTGCCTGCGCAGAATCTGCACCAATGTCGCAGGTTGTCCTCATGGACTCCACCAACTGTGACTGCTAAGAGTCCAGGCCAGGATCACAGGTCGTCCTGACAGAAACAACTGGCCCTGCTCAGAGTCCATGCCCAGGTCACAGGTCATCTGAAATTCAAATTCACACCACAATGACATACCCACTCACATACGCTTGAAAGGCTATTGTTAAAAAAAATTAAAGATATCTGTTGGCAAGGATACAGAAAACCTGGATACCCTTAAACACTGCTTGTAGAAGTATAAAATGCTACAGGCTGTGTAAACTAGTTGAATCTTCCCTCAAAAATTTACATGCAGAATTACCATAGCTCAACAATTCCATTCCAAGGTACATACTCCAAAGATTAGAAAACAAGTGTTCAAACAAGAACTTATACATGAATATTTATAACAGCCCTGTTCACAATAGCTGAAAGGTGCAAACAACCCAAACGTCCATCAACAGATGGATGGATAAGCAAAATTAGGTATATCATAACCTGATATATTATTCAGCCATAAAAAGGAAAGAGAAAACAGAAATGGAGCAGTTGTTATGGAACACAATATGGCAGTACCTCAAAAATTAAGCATGGAATTCACTTACAACACAGTGATTCCACTTCTGGGTATATACTGAAAAGAATTGAAAACAGGGACTTGAACACCCACATTCATGGCAGCATTATTCACTGTGCCAAAAGGTGGAAGCAATACAAGTGTCCACTGACAGATGAGTAGAAAAATGAAATGTGGTCCATCCATCACAATGAAATATAACTCAGCCTTAAAAATGAGGAAATTCTGACTTACGTAATGACACCGTGCTAACTGAAACAACCCAGGCACACAACAACAAATAGAGTATGCTCTACTTATGAGGTAGCTGGAGTAGTTTCCAGGGGCTTGGAGAAGAGAAAATACAAAATGGGTGTTTAACGAGTATAGGGTTCCACTTGGGGCAGATGAGAGAAATTCTGGAGATGGATGGTGGTGATGGTTACGCAACAATGTGCATGTGGTTTATGCCACTAAAGTGAGCACTTAAGAATGGTGAATGCTAGGCCAGGCGAGGTGGCTCACATCTGTAATTTTAGCCCTCTGGGAGGCCGAGGCGGGTAGATCGCTTGAGGTCAGGAGTTTGAGACCAGCCTGAGCAGGACCCCATCTCTACTATAAATAGAAAGAAAAATTACCTGAACCACTAAAAATATATATAGAAAAAATTAGCTGGGCATATCATGGCGCATGCCTGTAGTCCCAGCTACTCTGGAGACTGAGGCAATAGGATCGCTTAAGCCCAGGAGTTTGAGGTTGCTATGAGCTAGGGTGACGCCATGGCACTCACTCTAGCCCGGGCAACCAAGCGAGACTCTGTCTCAAAAAAAAAAAAAAAAAAAAAAAAGAATGATGAATGCTGTATGTATTTAATCATACAGAAAAAAGGAATGAAGTACTGATGTATATCACAACATGGATGAACCTCAAAAATGTCCTAAGTGAAAGAAATCAGACACAAAAGGTGACATATTATATGAATCCATTTGTATGAAATGTCCAGAGCAGGCAAATCCATGGTGATGAAAAATAGATTAGTGCTTGCCAGGGACTTGGGGGACAGGGAAACGTAAGTGACTTCGTAACGGGCTTTGAGTTTCCTTCAGCAGAAGAAAAAAAAATTTGGAACTATTAATAAATACATGGTGGCACAACATGGGCAATGTATGACACTCCACTGAATTATATATTCATAAGTGGTAAAAATGGTGAAATTTTAAAAGGTCCTTTCAAATATTTATATACATTGTCATAATATGGACTAGGACTTTATCATTTAACTATATCGATTGGTGATGTAAACATAAGTGTGCAAACTTGAGATACCTTGCAACTGGTGTGCACACACATGCGCACACACACAGCTAGAGAATTACAGTAAGGTAATATGTGGTTCAGTAAACTGTCATGAAGTTTCCATGATCAACTAGGCCATTTGCCTTTCCTTTGGCAGTGAGATTTAATTTTTCTATACTGATTATCCCAAATACGAACTCTGTGTTTAGCTACTATTTCCTTGGTATATATATAAATCGAAGGTGATTCTTACACATGATATATCAAATAATAATTTGTTAGGGGGTGGCCGGGAGCGGTGGCTCATGCCTATAACCCTAGCACTCTGGGAGGCCGAGGCGGGTGGATCATTTGAACTCAGGAGTTCGAGACCAGCCTGAGCAAGAGCGAGACCCCATCTCAACTAAAAACAGAAAAAGATGAGCTGGACAACTAAAAATATATAGAAAAAATTAGCCGGGTATGGTGTCACATGCCTGTAGTCCCAGATACTTGGGAGGCTGAGGCAGAAGGACGGCTTGATCCCAGGAGTTTGAGGTTGCTGTGAGCTAGGCTGATGCCATGGCACTCCAGCCTGGGCAACACAGCAAGACTCTGTCTCAAAAGAATGAAATAAAAAGAGAAATCTTTTTGTCTTTTGAAAAATCACATCATCCACTTTTTCTACTGTTAGATATTACAAACTGCTGTGACTTTAAGGGTCTAGCTAGGCAAAGTCTTAGAAAATTTGCTAAGGGTGTCCAATGTGTGGACAGGTTGACAGAACATGAATAAAAGACCCGAGACACCAAAAGCCTTCTGTGCACCTAAAAATGAAATTAGAGTAGACTGCAGGCAGCTGGGGTAGATTGCATGGGAGAGGGTAGCAGGCAGGACTGCCCAGGGTCTACAAGCCATGGCAGTCCTGTGCTGCTCAGAGGAAGCACTGCCCACACCCACCTTGGAGTCATCTCTGCTCTTTAGATCTGCCAAGGCTGGGAAACTGAGGCATAGTCTCAGAAACAGTTCCAGAAAAAGAAAACTGGAACCGAAGGGAAAGAAACATTTTTCTCCCACTTGGGGAAGGCGGTGAAGCGGGCCTGGTGGATTGGATTGTCAGGGAGAAAGGTGTATTTCCTGATTTGGGGTTAACGGTGATGACCTGGGAGCATGTGGCTGCTGCAAAACACACAGTAAAACACACTGGAGTACTTACCGTGAAGTAGCAGACCTCATACAGCAATGACGCTGGAGGCTCTGAAGGCAGGACACAGAGGACTTTCCGCTGCGATGGCACATTCTCTGGAAGGAGGAAATTACTGTAAGGAAACTACGTTTGTGAACAACCACCTGAACACCCTGGCAGTGAAACAGAGATGACAACGCACTCTCTCACAGAGGCTGAGCCAGACCCACGTCCAGCTCAAAATCTGATACCCAATTAGGGTGGAGAGGCCACCGCGTGGACGTCACACCCGTGGCCACCACGTCCTGGGCGTGGGGGACCTCAGTGTGGTGGAAACTGTGGGTACCCCATTTCCAAATGTCCACACGGAGCCCCTCCCGCGTCTCTGAGGACCGGCCCGGCTGAGGACAGGAAGGCGGTGCCCTTGGGGCTCAGACAGGAAGGTTGAACTCACCCTCAGGGCCTCACGTCTGAGTGAGGACAAAGAGGTCGCACTCGCTGTGGTCTGAGGCCAGGCCGGCAGGCGGCACAGAAGCAGCTCCTGTGGGGCGACGCTAACATGGCGGCACTGCGTCCTCTCACGCCAGGTGAAACATCCCGTGCAAAGCCGCAGGGCATGACGGGCGCTCCACCCACTGCCAGCCCGCCCAGGCACGGAAGCCCTCGGTGCTCATGGGGCGGGGCCTACAGTGGGGAGCACTCCCTACTGGCCTTGCTGGGGAACCAGTTAAATTCCGAGTCCAGCGTCTTCGGAGCCAGGATCTGGAAATTCAAACTCAGATGGGTTCACTGTCCTGTGTCTTTCAGAAAAACCGTGAGGGAGGGAACAATTAAGAGGAAAACATATGGAATGAAATAAGTGTAAATATAAACTTTACAACTGATATTAAAATTCATTCAAAATCATCCTCAGACTTCAACTATAATGCAAAACTTTAAAGATTCGGAAAAGAAACACAGAAGAAAATTTACGTGGCCTTGGGTTTGGTGATGGGTTTTAACACACAACAACAACAACAAAAATCTCATCCACAACAGAAAAAATAATACCATGGCTTTGATAACATTCAATATTTATACTCTGTGAAAGACCAAGTTCAGAGAATAAAAAGACAAACCACAGAATGATAAGAAATATGTGCAAAATACATACCGGAGGAATAATTCATATTCTACATATAAAAAGAATTCTTAAAACTCTACAATAAGAAGACAAACACCCTGACTACAAAGGGGTACAGATCGCAACACACACCTGACCAAAGAAGATACATAGATGGCAAATAATCATAAAAGACGATGCTCAGCATCATATATCATTAGGAAACAGCAGATTACAGCAGCAATGAGATACCACAGCACGCCTCCTAGAATGACTAAACTTTTTTTTTTTTTAAAAAAAGGACAAACCATTGCTGGAGGAAAGGCAGGAATTCTCATTCATTGCAGGTAGAATGCATAATGGTACACAGTCACTTTGGAAGCCAGCGTAGAAGACTAGAATATGCCACCCCAAGATATAGCTCTTTTTCTTGTTGTTATTGTTTTGGACAGGGTCTCTGTCACCCAGGTGGGAGTGCAGTGGCATGAACACAGATCACTGCCACCTTGAACTTCTAGGCTGAAGCCATCCTCAGCCTCCCAAGTAGCTGGGACTACAAGCATGAGCCACCACTGTCAAATAATTTTTTATGTGTGTGTACAGATGGGTCCTTGCTGTATTGCCCCGGCTGGTCTTGAACTCCTGGGCTCCACGGAGCCTCCTGCCTTGGCCTCCCAAAATGTTGGGATCATAGGCATGAGCCAACATGCCCAGCCCAACGTAAAGATTATTTTGAGCTGATAATTTTGAAACACTGCAGACCCAGGAGAAGCTCTGAAAACAGGCCAGAAGTTACATTTTTGGCAGGGAAATTTACGTCTGTGAAGGAGACCTACTTCCATTTGTAAAGGTGTCTCCCTCTCATACCAAGAAGAGAAGGATGACTATATCATGAGGGATTCTTAGCAATGCGGAAGGGCACCACTTAAGTCTGAACAACAATGCTTGCTCTTGCTTACCTTGCTTTTCCTGTGGGCTGTCCCAGGTTCCCAAATCCCTGGGCATCACTGTCCTAGAAACCAGGGATCATCTGTGGAATATTCCAGGTTCCCTTAATTCCTGGGGGTGACTTGCCTACATACCAGGGCTCATCTGTGGGCTGTCTCAGGTTCCCTACATCCCAGGTGGTGACTGGCATACAGACTAGGGCTCATCTGCGGGATGTCCCAAATTTGCTATATCCCAAGGGTGACTGGCGAACAGACCAGGGCTCACCTGTGGGATGTCCCAGATTCTCTAAATTTCAGGGGGGGACTGGCCTACAAACCAAGGCTCAACTGTGGGAAGTCCCAGGTTCCCTAAATCCCTGGGGGGACTGGCCTACACAGCAGGGCTCATCTGTGGGATGTCCCAGGTTCTCTAAATCACAGGGGGAGATGGGCCTACAGACCAAGGCCCAACTGTGGAACATCCCAGGTTCCCTAAATCCCTGGGGGCATGGATCTACAGACCAGGAATCATATCTAGGCTTTCCCGGGTTCCCTAAATCCCTGGGGGAGTCTGGCCTAAGGAGCAGGGATTAATTGTGGGATGTCCCAGCTTCCCTAAATCCCTGGGGGGACTGGCCTACAGACTAGGGATTAACTATGGGATTTCCCAGCTTCCCTAAATCCCTGCAGGGACTGGCCTACAGACCAAAGCTCATCTGTGGGATGTCCCAGGTTCCCTAAATCCCTGGGGGTGGGGGGAGACTGGCCTACAGACCAGGGCTCCTCTGTGGGCTGTTCCAGGTTCCCAAATCCCTGGGGAACACTGGCTTACAGACCAGGGTCCATCTGTGGAATGTTCCAGGTTACCTTAATTCCTGAGGGGCACTGTTGTACATACCAGGGCTCATCTGTGCACTGTCCCATGTTCCCTACATCCCAGGTTGGTGAGTGGCCTACAGACCAGGGCTCATCTGTGGGATGTCCCAGGTTCCCTAAATCCCAGGGAGGACTGGTCTACAGACCAGGGCTCATCTATTGGGATGTCCCAGTTTCCCTAAATCCCTGGGTGGACTGGCCTCCAGACCAGGGCTCATCTGTGGACTGTCCCACATTCCCTAAATCCTTAGGGGGGGACTCATATGCACATCGGAGCTCATCTGTTGGCTGTCCCAGGTTCCCTGAATCCCTGGGGGGACTGTCCATATTCCAGGGCTCATTTTTGGGATGTCTCAGGTTCCCTAAATCACTGGGGGGACTGGCCTGTAGACCAGGGCTCATCTGTGGGCTGTACCAGGTTCCCTGAATCCCTAGGAGGTGTAGCCTATAGACCACAGCTCATCTGTGGCTTGTCCCAGGCTCCCTAAATCCCTTGGTAGACTGGCCTACAGATTGGGGCTCATCTGTTGGGTTGTCCCAGATTCCCTAAATCCCTGGGGGGACAGGCCTGCAGACCAGGGCTCATTTGTGTGATATCCCAGGTTCCCTAAATCCCAGGTGGGAGTGGCCTACACACAACAGATCATCTGGTGGCTCTCCAGGAGTCCCAATGGGCTGGCGGCTGTGACAGCCGCTTAGCTTACCTTGATGCATGTCCTTCTTCCTTTTCTGTAAGAGACCAGGAACTTGCTGGGCTGGGCATCTAAAAAGACTTTTTCTCCCGGGCTCCTGCACATCCCAGGGGGGGTACAGGACTAAGTGGTGAGCAGGGGGCCACTGGAATTCCTGGGCAGATCTGGAAGGGAGGAGCAGCCATTCTCCATCTCTTCCTCGCAGTCAGGTGTGGAGCATGTGTGTGATGGCTGGAGTCTCTGCTGCTGTGGGCCAGGAAGCGGTTCCTGCGGGAGCTGTAGGTCACAGGAGGAAGGTGGTAGGACACCAGGGTTGGCTCTCTCTGCCCACATAGTGTGCCTCAGTCATTTCTGGACACATCCAGGCTCCTGTCTCCCACCCTGAAGTCTCCTATGAGCTCCCCTGAGCTCGCCCATGTGTAATGTGGGTACATCTACCCTATGTGCTGTACTGAGGGGAGTGAGTTGCATTAAAAACCTCAAAAACTGTAGGTAAAAGGGCTCCTTTCCTGTTTTGTATCCAAGTGTCTTCCCCAAACTTCACTTGAATTCAGAAGAGCAACCTGCAGGCAGCCCCAGGCCCCTCCCCACCTCACACAGTCTTGTGTCAGTGCAGGGGCCCTGGGCAAGGGAGCCGCCTGGGATGTGCAAGGGGTGTGCACCCCACTGGCTGAGAGTGGGGCTCTCTGCCTCCTGGTCACTCCCTCTGGGCCACCCCCCCTCCCTACACCTTCCACACCCCCTTTAACCCCCACCTCCGGCCCTCCCTAGAGCTCCTCCCTACCCCACACACCTGGTCTCCTCCTACTCCCTGTCCAGTCACTGCCTCCTGCCCACCCCCCTCCCTACCGCTTCCCCACCTCCCAGAACCCCCACCTCCAGCTCTCCCTACAGCTCCGCCACACCCTGCCCACCTTGTGCCCCGGGCCCCTACCCAGTCAGTCCCTGCGGGCCACCCCCCACCACCCCACACAGCTGGTCACTCCTGCCCTGCCCAGCCACCCTCTCCAGGACCCCTTGCCGCCCCCTCCCTTCCGACCGCTCTGCCGAAATCCGTGTCACCCTGGCCCCGCCCAGTCACTCCCTCCCCGCCACCCTCCTTACCGTCCCCTCCCTCATCGCTGCCGGCCCCCTGGCCACTCTCCTTTCCTCCCCACGTTCTTTCTGTGCATCCCCGGAGCTTTGGCTGCAGGGCCCCGCCGCCCATCCGCCGTTCGGCTCTCTTCCTCAACCCTCGGTGGTTTCCGTCCATCCTCGGCCCTCTCCGTCGTAACTCGGTCCTCCCTGAGGCCTTTTGGCTCTCTTCGCCAAACCTCTTCGGCCCTTCCCGTGGTCCCCCGGCCTTTGTCGCCAACTTTCGGCTCTTTCCGTCACCCGCGGGGTGCACTGTCCCGATCCTGGGACTTGTGCAGGCCCTGCGGTTTCTTGGCGGTCTTGGCAGCAATGGCACCTTCTGGAAGAGTCTTCCTGTTGTCCACACTGCAGGGGGTTTGCGTCTAGATCCAGTTGCTCCTTGCACAAAGATCCAATGATTGAGACCAGGGTTGCCAAGTAAGGAAGGAATTTTTAATTGAAGAGACATGGAGAAAAGCAGCTGCTCAAATCCATCTCCGGCTAGCGGAGCTCTCAGGCTTTCAGGGAGGGGCCGCGAGCCCGCGAGAAGTGGGGGGGGGCGGTGATTCCCGGGGCAGGCGTGGGAGGGCGTGGAGAGTCCCGGGGCAGGTGGGAGGGGCGTGGCGAGTCCCGGGGCAGATGTGGGAGGGCATGGCGAGTCCCAGGGCGGGTGTCAGGGGGGTGGTGAGTCCCAGGGCAGGTGTGGGGGGTGGCAAGTCCTGGGGCAGGTGGGAGGGGGCTGGCAAGTCCCCAGGCAGGTGGGGGTGGGGGTGGCGAGTCCAGGGGCAGGAACTCTGCCGCCTGCAGTCCTAGTTACCCGGGAGGCTGAGGCGGGAGGATCGCTGGAGCCCAGGACTTCTGGACTGTGGTGCGCTGTGCCCATCAGGTGTGCGCACTAACTTCAGTATCAACATGGTGACCTCTCCGGAGCGGGGGACCACCAGGTTGGCTAAGGAGGAGTGAATCAGCTCAGGTCAGAAACGGAGCAGGTCAAAACTCCCTGGCTGATCAGAATCTCAAATCCTTTTTCTTGCAAAAAATCCACCTTTTCTGGTAAACTCCAAAGGTCCAAGAGTCAGTTAAGCGAGAAGATTACATTGGGGTAGCCAAAATTTGCTCAGTGAGGGGCAGGTACAGTCTCTGGTCACACAGGTGTGATTTTACCGTTGGTGCTGCTCACCAAGTGGACCCCTCCTGGCCACGTGGATGCCCTAAAACATTCTGTGCAGAACCACTGTTGTTTCCCTGGGCCATATTTAGTCCAGAATCCTCTTTTCTAGACCCACACAGCCTAGCTGGCTTCTCTGGAATCTTCTAGGCATTGGAAGTGATGAAAACTACATGGAAGAGAGAAAAGAGATATTATGTCTTGTTTTCCCCTGGAGCAGTAGGTGCCAGGGGACCCTGGGGTCTGAAGTCACCCTCAGAGGCCTTGCGGGCAGCTCAGAGCCCACCTGTCAGCAGGGGTACATGCCAGCTGAGACTCTGCCCTGTGTCGGGAGCCCCCCACTCCTGTTAAAGCTGGGTTCTTGTGCAGATGGGGGGTTAGATGGGGGGGGGAAGGTGGAGGGAAATGCTGGCAGGCCCCCGGGGCCTTTTCCCCTTTGTTCCCTGCACTGCAGTGTGTGTGTGTAGGGGCCCTGTCACCCTCCCTGGAAACTACACCCTCTCCCCATTGTCATGTGGGGGCTGAACCTAGAGACTGGCTGTCCCCCAGGTGGATGGGACGTGGGGACATCTACATGGGACATGCACACCGGGGGTGTGACGGTGGGGACCCACCCAGGCACTCGCCCTCTCCTGGGAGGATCTCTGTGCCCCCCACCTGCCCACTCCATGGTCAGGCTGTCGCCCTTGACAGTTTTTAGGGGAAAGAGACCTCTCCTGGGGGGCTATAGCCTTCACCCGCAGGGAGGCACTCCTGTGGTGGGTGGGGTGGATCTGCCTAGTGCTAAGTCCCTGGGGGCTTTTTGGGGCACCTGTGGCAGCATAAGCCCACCTCCAGCCCCCAGCCCAGAGGGACCCTCAGCCACCAAGAGCCTCTGCTGCTTCAGGGGCTCGTCCCAACAGGCCTGAGTGATCTGATGAGATGGGCCCAGCATATGCTGTTGGGTTGATGGGTGCGTGTGCGCCTTGGATGCAGGCATGGGGCCAGAGGGGCAATCATTGGTGTGTGCAGATGTCCATTTGGGGCAGTGATGACCAGCGAGGGGATGCCCAGGGCCAAGGGTTGGGTGGATGGGCTGCAGTCAGGGAGGGCTTCCCGGAGGCGGTGTCCAAAGTGCCTTGTGAAAGCTGTGCTGAGGAACGGCCTTACTAAGCCCCAGGGGCAAAGGCACATGGGACAGCCCAAAATGCGGTCCTCTGGCCAGAACAATGAGAAATGAGGCTACAGGCACCTCCCTGGGATCAGGCAGGGTCGACATGGGGAGAAAGCAGGAGAGGTGGCCCAGGCCCCCTGGGTAGGGCGTGGGGGTTCCAGGTGCCCCTGGAGGAACAGCTTCCCTTTGCCCTGGGCCAGGGCTATCCTACAAGCCCAGGGCCACAGGGAAGCCGCAGCCCCCAGTCCTGGGCTAGTGGGGCCTCCCAGCTTGGCTCAGCACTAGAAGGGCCCATTTGCCAGTCTGTCTCCCCTCAGAGCTCTGATGGCAGTACTGGGTCCCAACTCACTCCATGCCACCTGGCCAGGGACTCAGTGGCTGGGAGCCAGTCAGTGGGTGACAGGACAGAGCCCGTCCTGGGACGGCACTGACTGTCAGATGTCCTCGGGGCTGGACTTGCTTGGTGGTAGGGGCACTGTCTGGCCACCTGTCCTGGCCGAACATCATGCTGTGGGGACACTAGAATGTGCTTCTGTCTCCACCTTGGTCAGGCCCACTGCCTGGGACCTCCCCCAGTGAGCCCTGTCTGCAGCCATAGTGCCTGAAGGATCAGTGTGACCCCGAGCTTCTGGCCAATGCACCCCAGGCTCGGGAGGGGGTTTCTGAGAGGGCTGGTAACTATCTTCATCACTCTCCCTGGTGCAGGCCTGTCCCCTGTGTCCTTCTGCCCCTGGAAGGCAAACACATAGATGCCCCTGTGGGGCACCTGGGTCTTGCATCACCTTCTGTGGCCCTCCTGATGGGCAGGAGCACCTTGACACCCTCGGTCCCCACAGGTTTTCCACGTGGCCTATGTGCTTATCAAGTTTGTGAACTTGGGCAGCGGGGCTGCTGTGACCATGGCTTCTTGAGGTCTCGGTCACCAGCCCGGCCCTCATGCCCAACCCCTGTGTGGGTCAGGACCATCTGTCTGAGGACCGAGAGGCAAAGAGGAATTCATCAGGTCACCCCCGACTTCTGGCACAGCTGGGCACAGAGGCTCATGGTGGCAGGAATCTCGGTGCCATCTCCTGGCTCCCTCTGCGCTGCCTTCATGTTTGACAGCTCCCTGTGGTGGTGACACAGGTCCCTGGTGGCTCCCAGCTGGCTTCCTCCCAGCTCAGCTGCCTGTGTCAGGAGAGCCGGGTCCTGGAACTCACTCACCGGCTGCCATTGGCCACCTGCCTCCCTGACGGGTCAGGTTGGTGGGATGGGGATGCTCCAGTTTGGTGGCCTGGTCACGTGTCCCCCAAAACTCCCTGGCCCGAGAGTGGAGGAGGGGCAGTTCTCTCACAGGCAGTCGGGGACTGGCCCAAGGAAGGACATGAAGACAGTCCTCCAAGGGGAGCGGGAGATACCTGCTCTCTAAACGTGTCCCAGGGAGAGGGGTGCAGGGGTGTGAGTGGTGAGCCGGTGCAGCTGTGTACGTCCAGCCTGGCCATCAGGGCAGGAGCTCTTCCCTCAGCAGGGTTCAGTGACCTCTTCCCCAAGTCCTGCTGGCTGGTGGAGCCTTGGCTGGGTGACCTGTCGAGGGCGCAGCATTCCCACCTCAAGATGAGGTGACCGGGCTCAGGCTGAGGTGAGCAGTCCAAGAAGCAGCCTTCCAGGTGGTCAGGCTCAGGGAAGTCAGGGAGCCCAGGGGCCCCACCTCTGGGCCTGCGGGCTTTTTTGGTGGCCTCAGCACTCCCTTTCCAGCCCTTTCCTGCAGCCTCCAAGAGGGACTGCCTGGAGCGGTTGGGGCCGCGGTCACGTGGGATGACGACGCCATCGGCACCACTGAGTACTCAGGCATCGTGCCATTGGAGAACAGCAAGGTGAGTCCGAGAACAGGGTGGTGGTGGGTTTTGCCGGTCTGCTCCTCGCGGCCACACCTGGCCTCACCGTCCACGCCTTCTGCAGATTGTGATGTCCCTGGTGAATGGGTGCCCAGGGGCCATGAACTACTCCTACTCGCTGCTGCTGTGCAACTTCACCGAAGCCACCAACATCCGCCTATGTTTCCTGAGCACCAACACACTGCTGGGTCACCTCATGGGCAAGGCACTGCGGGACCCCACAGTCATGCACTGGGTGAGCCCACCCTGTCTAGCATGTGGGGCAGCTCCTGGTGGACGGGGCGGGGGGAGCCGGCTCTGGGGGGCAGCTGGGACCTGAGGGGCCTGCAGTGCAGTATTATTACGGCACCAAGGACATCAGCATCGGCAGCTGCTGCGTCTGCCATGGCCACACGGTTGTCTGCAATGCCAAGGTCCCTTCGGACCCTCTCAGGAAAGGCCGTTTCAGGTGAGGCCCTTTCAGCTGAGGCCACTCTCAGGTGAGGCTGCTTTCAGCTGGGGCCCCCTCAGGTGAAGTCCTTTCCAGGTAAAGCCCTGTTAGCTAGGTCTGTCCAGCTGAGGCCCTGTCAGGTGAGGCCCCTTTCAGTCCTTTTCAGGTAAGGCCCCTTCAACTTTGGCCGCTTTCAGGTGAGTCACCTCTCCGATGAGGCTCCTTTAGGTGAGGCCCCTCAGTGAGGCCTGCTCAGGTGAGGTCCTCTCAGTAGCTACGTCAGCTGAGGCACTCACCGCTGAGGGCCCCTTTCAGGTGTGACACCTCTCAGTTGAGGCCCTTTTAAGCTGAGGCCCTTCCCAGGTGAGGCCCCTCTCAGTTGAGGACCCTGTCAGGTGATGTCCTTTTCAGCTGAGGGACGCTCTCAGCCGAGACCCTTTTCAGCTGAAGCCCTTTCAGCTGAGGGGCCTCTCAGGTGAGGGTTCTGTGAGAAGAGAAGAGGCCCCTTACAGGTGAGGCCCTTTCAGCTGAGGACCCCCCCTCCAGGTGAGGCTCCTCTCAGGTGAGACCCACTCACCTGAGAACACTTTCAGTGCAGGTCTCTGTCAGGTGAGTCCCCTTTAGGTGAGGCCCTTCGAGCTGAGGGTTCTTTCAGCAGAGGCCTCTTTTACATAAATCCCCTTTCTGATGAGACTCTTAAAGGTGATCCCCCTCCCAGGTGAGACCTCTCTTAGGTGGGGCCCTTTCAGCACAGGCCCCTCCCAGGGGCCTCCCCATTTTTCTGAAAGACACAGGACAGTGAGCCCATCTGAGTTTGAATTTCCAGATCCTGGTTCCGAAGACGCTTAACTTGGATTTTAACTGGTTCTCCAGCAAGGCCAGGAGGGAGTGCTCTCCACCGTCCCCCCCCATGAGCACCGAGGGCTGCAGGGCCGGTGCGGGCTGGCAGGGGGCGGAGCGCCCATCATGCCCTGCGGCTTTGCATGCAGCGTTGCAGGTGGCGTGAGAGGATGCAGTGCCGCCATGTTAGCGTTCCCAGTACGAGCCATCTGCTGCTTGCTGGCCAGGCCTCAGACCCGAAGCGAGTGCGACCTCCTTGTCCTCACTCAGACGTGAGGCCCCGAGGGTGAGTTCAACCTTCCTGTCCGAGCCCCACGGGCACCGCCTTCCTGTCCGCAGCCGCCTGCTGAGGGGCGGCCAGTCCTCAGAGACCCGGGAGGGGCTCCGTGTGGACATTTGGAAATGGGGAACCCACAGTTGTCATGACACTGAGGTCCCCAACGCCCAGGACGTGGTGGCCTTGGGTGTGACGTCCACGCGGTGGCCTCTCCACCCTAATGGGGTATCAGACTCTGAGCTGGACGTGGGTCTGGCTCAGCCTCTGTGAGGGAGTTCGTTGTCATCTCTGTTTTACTGGTAGGGTGTTCAGGTGGTTGTTCACAAACGTAGTTTCCCTACAGGAATTTCATCCTTCCAGGCAATGTGCCATTGCAGCGCAAAGTCCTCTGTATCCCGCCTTCAGAGTCTCCAGCGTCATTGCTATGTGAGGTCTGCTACTTCACGGTAAGTACTCCCGTGTGTTTTACCATGTGTTTTGCAGCAGCCACACGCTCCCAGGTCATCACCGTTAACCCCAAATCAGGAAATACACCTTTCTCCCTGACAGTCCAATCCACCAGGCCCACTTCACCACCATCCCCAACTGGGAGAAAAATGTGTCTTTCCCTTCGGTTCCAGATTTCTTTTTCTGGAACTGTTTCTGAGACTGTCCCTCAGTGTCCCAGTTCCACCAAGGTGATTTAGGAAACCTGATACTTTGCATAGATGAGCCCTGGTCTGTAGACTAGTCCCCCCTGGGATTTAGGGAACCTGGGACAGCCCACAGATGAGCTCTGGTCCTTAGGGCAGTGCCTCCAGGAGATTTAGGGAACTTCAACAGCCTAGAGATGAGCCCTGGTCTGTATAGAGGTACCCCCAGGGATTTAGGGAACCTGGTCCAGCCCACAGATGAGCCCTGGTCCTTAGGCCGGTGCCCCCAAGAGATTTAGGGAAACTTAGCAGCCTAGAGATGAGCCCTGGTCTGTATACAGGTACCCCCAAGGATTTAAGGAACCTGGGATATCCCACAGGTGTGCCCTGGTCTCTGGATCATTCTGACCAGGAATTTAGTGACCTGGGACATTTCACAGATGAGTCCTCGTGTGCAGGCCAGTCCCACCCCCAGGGATTTAGGGAACCTGGGACCACCCATAGGGGAGCTGTGCTCTGTAACCCAGTCTTGCCAGGGATTGAGGAACCTGGGACAGTTCTGGTCTGTAGGCTAGTCCCACCAGAGATTTAGAGATTTTGGACATCACTGAGATGAGCCCTGGTCTGTAGCCCAGTCTGTCCCAGGGATTTATGGCACTGGAACAGCCTACGGATGTGCCCTGGTCTGTAAATGAGTCCCCAAGGGATTTGGGCAACCTGGGACATATCATAGTTGAGCCTTGTTGTGCATGCCAGTTCCCCCCTGGGATTCAGGGAACCTGGCACAGCCCACAGATGAGCCCTGGTCTGTAGGGCAGTCCCCCCAGTGATATAAGGAACCTGGGACATGCCACAAATGAGCCCTGGTCTATACAGTCCCCCCAGGGATTTAAGGAACCTGGGACAGCCCACAGATTAGCTCTGGTGTGTAGGTCTGTTCACTGCCAAGGATTTATGGAAACTGGAACAGCCCACAGATGAGCCCTGGTCATAAGGCCATTCTCTCCAAGTATTTAGGGAACCTGGGACATCACACAGATGAGCCCTGGTCTGAAGACAGTCTCCCCAGGGATTTAGGGATCCTGGGACAGCCCACAGATGAGCCCTGGCTAATAGACCAGTCCCTCCTTGGGATTTAGGGAACCTAGAACAGCCAACAGATGAACCTGGTCTGTAGGCCAGTTTCCCCCAGGGATTTACAGAACCTGGCACAGCCCACAGATGAGCCCTGGTCTGTAGGCTAGTCCCCTCAGTGATTTAAGGAAACTAGCACAGCCCTCAGATGAGCCCTAGTTTGTAAGCCACTCTCCAACAGGGATTTAGGGAACCTGGGACAGCCCATAGATGAGCCCTCATCTCTAGATCGGTACACTGAGGGATTGAAGGACCTGGGATATCCCACAGATGAGCCCTGATCTGTAGGGCAGTTCCCACCCAGGGACTTAGGGAACATGGGACATCCCACAGATGAGTCCTGGTCTGTAGGCCAGTCCCCTTTGGAATATGGGGAATCTGGGACATCCCACAGATGAGCCCTGGTCTGTAGGCCAGTCCCTCCAGGATTTTGGGAAGCTGGGACATCTCACAGATGTGCCCTGGTCTGTAGGCCAGTCCTGCAAGGGATTTAGGGAACCTGGGACATACCACAGATGAGCCCTGGGCCATAGGCTAGTCCCCTCAGTGATTTAAGGAAACTAGCACAGCCCTCAGATAAGCCCTAGTTTGTAAGCCACTCTGCAACAGGGATTTAGGGAACCTGGGACAGCCCATAGATGAGCCCTCATCTCTAGATCGGTACACTGAGGGATTTAAGGACCTGGGATATCCCACAGATGAGACCTGATTTGTAGGGCAGTTCCCACCCAGGGATTTAGGGAACATGGGACATCCCACAGATGAGTCCTGGTCTGTAGGCCAGTCCCCTTTGGAATATGGGGAATCTCGGACATCCCACAGATGAGCCCTGGTCTGTAGGCCAGTCCCTCCAGGATTTTGGGAAGCTGGGACATCCCACAGATGTGCCCTGGTCTGTAGGCCAGTCCTGCAAGGGATTTAGGGAACCTGGGACATACCACAGATGAGCCCTGGGCTGCAGGCCAGTACCCCCCTTGGATTTAGGGAACCTGGTAGAGCCCACAGATAAGCCCTACTCTGTAGCCCAGTTCCCCCCCAGGGATTTAGGGTCATGGGACATCCCACAGATGAGCAGTGGTCTGTAGGCCAGACCTCCAGGGATTTAGGGAACCTGGGACATCCAAAAATTATGCCCTGGTCTTTAGGCCAGTCTCCTCCAGGGATTCAGAGAACCTGGGACCACCCACAGAGGAGCTGTGCTCTGTAGCCAAGTCCTGCCAGGAATTTAGCAACCTGGGACAGTTCTGTTTTGTAGGCTAGTCTCCCCAGAGATTTAGGGACCCTAGGACAGCCCACAGATAAGCCCTTGTCTGTAGGGCAGTCCCTCCCTGGGATTTAGGGAACCTGGGACAGCCCATGGAAGAGCCCTTCTCTCCAAGTCAGTCCACCCCAGGGATTTAGGGAACCTGGGAAATCACACAGATGAGCCCTGGTGGGTAAGCCAGTCTTCCCCAGGGATTTAGGGCACTGGGACAGCCCACAGATGAGCCCTGATCTGTAAATCAGTCCCCAAGGGATTTGGGCAACCTGGGACATCCCACAGTTGAGCCTTTGTCTGTACGCCACTCCTCCCCGTCTGTGATTTACAGAACCTGGGACATCCCACAAATGAGCCCTGGTTTATAGGCCTGTCCTATCCAGATATTTAGGGAATCTTGGACCTCCCACAGAGCAGCCCTGGGCTGTAGGCCACTCCCCAACAGGGATTTAGGGACCCTGGGACCGCCGACAGATGATCCCTGATCTGTAGATCAGTCACCCCAGGTATTTAAAGACCTGGGACATCCGACAGATGAGCCCTGGTATGTAGGTCAGTTGCGCCTTTGGATTTAGGGAACATGGGACATCCCACAGATGAGCCCTGGTGTGTAGGCCAGACCCTGAGGAATTTAGGGAACATGGGATATCCTGTAGATGAGACCTTGTCTTTTGGCCAGTCCCCCCATGTATTTAGGGAACCTGGGACAACTTTGGTCTGTGGACCACTCCCCCCAGTGATTCAGGGAACCTGGGACATCCCACATATGAGCCCTGGTCTTTAGGCCAGTCTGCCCCAGGGATTTAGGGAACTGGGACAGCCCACAGATGAACCTTGGTGTGTAAATCAGTCCTCAAGGGTTTTGCGCAAGCTGGGACAGGCCACATCGGAGCCCTGGCCTGTAGGCCTGTCCCCCCTTGAATTTAGGCAACCTGGGATAGCCCACATATGACCCTGGTCTATATCCCTGTCCCCCCAGTAATTTAGGGAACCTGGGACAGCCAACAGAGGATCCCTGGTGGTAGGCCAGGCCCCCAGGGATTTAGGGAACCTGAGACTGCCGAGATGAGCCCTGTTTTGTAGGCCAGTCCCCCCTCCTGGCATTTACAAAACGTGGGACAGCCAACAGATGAGTCCTGGTCTGTAGGCCAGTCCCCCCAGGGATTTAGGGAACCTAGGATATCCCAAGAATGGGCCCTGGTCTGTAGGCCAGTCCCCCCAAGATTTAGGGAACAGTGTACAGATGAGCCCTGTTCTATTGGCCAGGCCCCCCTGGGATTTAGGGAACCTGGGACATCCCACAGATGAGCCCTGGCCTGGAGGCCTGTCCCCCCAGGGATTTAGGGAATCTGGGACATCCCAACAGTTTAGCCCTGGTCTGTACACCAGACCCCAAGGGATTTACGGAACCTGATATAGCCCAGAGATAAGCCCTGGTCTTCAGCTGGTCCCTTCCAGGGACTTAGAGAACCTGACACAGCCCACAGATGAGCCCTGTTCTGTAGGCCAGTTCCCACCTCTGGGATTTAGAGAATGTTGGACAGCCAACAGATGAGCTTTGGTGGGGCTGCCGTGTCCTGCGTGAGGAGTGGGGACCCATTCCCTGCTTGAGGGAAAGAGGGGCTAACACATCCCACCCACTGTTAGAAGAGGTGGGGCCACAACACGGTGCTTGAGAGGAGACAGGGACCCTTGCCCAGAGTGAGAGGCATTTTAAGCAATGCACTCTCAACACCCTTAGAGCAGGCGGGGCTGTCGCAGCCTACATGGGGGAGGTGGGATGGCCACGCCCTATGGCGGAGGAGCCAGGGCTCCTGAGTTAATCCTGGGAGTAAGTGGGGCACCGATTCCCCGCGGAAGAGAAGGTGGGGCCCCATATCCTGCATGAGAGGAGGTGAGGGCCCGAATCGTGTGTGAGAGGAGGGGTAGCCCGTGACTTGCGTGAGGGTGGAAGAGGCCAACACATGCCACCCACTGTTAGAAGAGGCGGGGACACAACGCTGTGCTTGACGGAAGGCGGGGCCTCTTGCCACGAGTGAGAGGAGGTTTAGGCAATGCACTCAACACCGTTGGAGCAGGCGGGGCTGCTGCGTCCTGCATGGGGGGCGGTGTGGTGGCCACGCCCTATGGGGGAGGAGCGGTGGCTCCTGAGCCATGCCTGGGAGGAACTGGGGCCCCCATGCCCGACGGGAGAGGAGGTGGTTCCCCATACCCTGCATGAGGATGTGGGGACCTGAATCACGTGTGAGAGGAAGGCGAGCCCTGTGCCTGCATCAGAGGAGATTTGGCACCTTGGAACTTGTTGATGTGAGGCGGCCCTCCCTGCCCTGTGTGAGAGGAGGTGGGGTTGCTGTGTCCTGCGTGAGGAGAGGAGGGGCCAATGTGCCTGCCCCCAAAGAAGAGGAGTGGCCCCGTGCCCTGCATCAGAGGAGGCGGTCCCTCCATGCCCTGTGTGACGGGAGGCTTGACATGAGGCGGCCCTCGATTCCCTGCGTGAGAGGAGGTTAGGTGGTTGTGTCCTGCGTGAGGGGAGGAGGGGCCAATGTGCCTCCCCTGAAAGAAGAGGAGGGGCCCCTTGCCCTGTATCATAGGAGGCGGTGCCGTCATGCCCTGTGTGAGAGGAGGCGACGTACCTGCGCCCTGCTTGACAGAAGGCGGTCCTCTGTGCCCTGCCTGAGGGGAGCAGGGGTCAATGCGTCGGACCCACTATTAGAAGGGCGAGGTCACAACGCCTTGCTTGAGAGGAGGCGGGGCCCCTTGCCCACAGTGATAGGAGGTTTAACCAATGCACCCCCCCCCCGCATTAGAGCAGGCAGGGCTGTCACAACCTGCATTAGGGGAGGTGGGATGGCCATGCCCTATGGGGTGGGAGCCAGGACTCCTCAGCAAATCGTGGGAGGAAGTGGGGCCCCCATGGCCCACGGAAGAGGTGGCGGTGCCCTGTACCCTACATGGGAGGAATTGGGGGCCCTCATCCAACGGGATAGGAGTTGGGGCCACAACGCCCTGCTTGAGACGAGGCATAGCCCCTTGCCCAGAGTGAGAGGAGGTTTACCTAATGCACCCCCCAATCGTTAGAGCAGGCGGGGCTGTTGCGCCGTGCTTGAGGGGAGGTATGATGGCCACGCCTGAGCCATGCCTGGGAGGAATTGGGGCCACCATGCCCGACGAGAGGAGGCGGGGGCTCGAATCACGTTTGAGAGGAGGGGGAGCCCTGTGCCTGCATCAGAGGGGGTGTGGCACCTGCAAACTGGTTGATATGAGGCCGCCCACCGTGTCCTGCGTGAGAGAAGGTGGGGTTGCTGTGTACTGCGTGAGGAGAGGAGGGGGCCAATGTGCCTTCCCGCACAGAAGAAGAGGGGCCTCATGCCCTGCATCGGAGGAGGCGGTGCCGCCAAGCCCTGCGTGACAGGACGCGGGGCACCTGGGCCGTGCTTGACAGAAGGC
Organism: Lemur catta; assembly: GCF_020740605.2. Classification (NCBI taxonomy): domain Eukaryota; kingdom Metazoa; phylum Chordata; class Mammalia; order Primates; family Lemuridae; genus Lemur; species Lemur catta. The sequence continues at coordinate 108,690,739 of NC_059134.1, forward strand.
AGCTCTCCGTGCCCTGCGTGAGAGGAGGTGGGGTGGTTGTGCCCTGCGTGAGAGGAGGAGGGGCCAAGGCGCCCCCCCTACAGAAGAGGAGGGGATCCGTGCCCTGCATCAGAGGAGGGCGGGGACTCTGCCCTCTGTGAAAGGAGACGACGACGCACCAACGCCCTGCTTGACAGGAGTCGGCCCCCTGTGTCCTGCGTGGGAGGAGGTGGGGCCAATGCATCCCACCCACTGTTAGAAAGGGCGGGGCCCCTTGTTCAGAGTGAGAGGAGGTTTTGCCAATGCACCCCCCACACACACACCCTTAGAGCAGACGGGGCTGTCGCGCCCTGCATGAGGGGAGGTGGGATGGTCACGCCCTATGGGGAAGGAGCCAGGACTCCTGAGCCCATCCTGAAAGGCAGAGGGGACCCATGTCCCACGGAAGAGGACGTGGGGACCCAAATGCAGTGTGAGAAGAGGTGGGCCTGTGGTGCCCTGCGTGAGAGGACGCGGGGCCCCTTGCCCACAGTGAGAGGAGGTTTAGCTTATGCATTCCCCCACCATTGGAGCAGGCGGCGATGCCCTGCTGTGCGTGAGGGGAGGTGGGATGGCCACGTCCTATGGGGGAGGAGCCGGGACTCCTGAGCCAATCCTGGGAGGCAATGGGGGTACCAAATGCAGCGTGAGAGGAGGTGGGACTAATGTGTCCCACCCACTATTAGAGGAGGCGGGGCCCCTTGCCCAGAGGGAGAGGAGGTTTAGGCCATGCAACACCCCCACCGTTAGAGCAGGTGGGGTTGTTGCGCCCTGCATGATGGGAGGTGGGGTGGCCACGCCCTGTGGGGGAGGATCCCGGACTCCTGAGCCTATCCTTGGAGGAAGTGGGGGGGTCCCTTTGCTCCACTGAAGTGGAGGTGGGGCCTTGTACCCTACATGAGAGGTAGTGTGGTCCCAAATATACCGTGAGAGGATGGGGGCCTGCCATGCCCTGCGTGATGGAGGCGGGGCCCCTTGCCCATAGTGAGAGGAGGTTTAGCCAATGCATACCCCTACCGTTAGAGCAGGTGGGGCTGCCTCAGGCTGCATAAGGGAAGGTGGGATGGCCCCGCCCTATGTGGGAGGAGCCGGGACTCCTGAGACAATCCTGGGAGGAAGTAGGCCCTCCTCCATGCCCCAGGAAAGATGAGGTGGGGCCCCGTACCCTACAGGACAGGAGGTTGGGGTCCACATGTAGCGTTAGAGGAGGTGCAGCTGCCATGCCCTGTGTAAGAGGAGGAGGGGCTTATGCGTCCCACCCACTGTTAGAGGAGGTGGGTCCCCTTGCCCAAAGTAAGAGGAGGTTTAGCAAATGCATCCCCCTACCATTAGAGCAGGCGGGGATGCCGCGCTGTGGGTGAGGGAAGGTGGGATGGCCACGCCCTATGGGGGAGGAGCCCAGACTCTTGAGCGAATCCTGGGAGGCAGTGCGACCCATGCCCCACGGAAGAGGAGGTGGGGGCCCAAATGCGGCATGAGAGGAGGTCGGCTAGCTGTGCCCTCTGTGAGAGGAGGCGGGGTCCCTTACGCAGTGTCAGAAGAGGTTTATCCCATGCAACCCGCGGCGTTAGAGCAGGCGGGGCTACCGAACCCTGCATATGGGGAGGTGGGATTGCCACGCCCTATGGGGGTAGGAGCCGGAACTCCTGAGCCAATCCTCGGAAGAAGTGGGGCCCCATACCTTACATGAGAAGACGTGGGGACGCAAATCCAGCTTGAGTGGAGGTGGGGCTGCCGTGCCCTGCGTCAGAAGAGGCGGGGCCCCTTGCCCACAGTCAGAGGAGGTTTAGCCAATACACCCCTTTAGCGTTACAGCAGGCGGGGCTGCCGCACCCTGCATGAGGGGAGGTGGGATTGCCACGCCCTATGTGGGAGGCGCAGGGACTCCTGAGTCAATAGTGGGAGGAAGTGGGGCCCCCATGACCCCCCGGAAGAGACGTGGGGCCCCTTGCTCAGACTGAGAGGAGGTTTATGCCATCCACCCCCCCCCCGACTGTTAGAGCAGGAGGTGCTGTTCTGCCCTGCATGAGGGGAGGTGACATGGCCATGCCCTATGGGGGAGGAGCCGGGACTCTTGAGCGAATTCTGGGAGGAAGTGGGGCCCCCATACCCCACGGAAGAGGAGGTGGGGCCCGAGGAGCTGGGGCCCGAACCATACATGAGAGGAGGTGCGGGCACAAATGCAGCATAACAGGAGGTGGGCCTGCTGTGCCCTGCGTGAGAGGAGGCCGGGCCCCTTTCCCAGAGTGAGAGGAGGTTTAGCCAATGCACCGCCCCAGCGTTAGAGCAGGCGGGGCTGTTGCGCCCTGCATGAGGGGAGGTGATATGGCCATGCCTTTTGGGGGATTCGCTGGGACTCCTGAGCCAATCTTGGGAGCAAGTGGGGGTCCCCATGCCTGCGGAAGAAAACATGGGTCCCCGTCCCCTACATAAGAGGAGGTGAGGGCCCAAATCCAGCGTGAGGGGAGGTGGGGCTGCTTTGCCCTGCGTGAGAGGAGGCCGGGCCCCTTGCCTAGAGTGAGAGGAGTGTTAGGCAATGCACACTCCCACCATTAGAGTAGGTGCAGTTTTCGCGCCCTGCATGAGGGGAGGTGGGATGGCCACGCCCTATGGGGGAGGCGCTGGGACTCCTGACTAATCCTGGGAGGAAGTGTGGCCTCCTTGCCCCTCGGAAGAGGAGGTGGGGCCCCGTATCCTATATGAGAGGAGGTTCTGTTCCCGTTTCCTGCATGAGAGGAGGAGGGCCAATGCTTCCCACCCACTGTTAGAGGATGTGGGGCCGCAAAGCCCTGCTTGAGAGGAGGCAGGGCCCCTTGGCCAGAGGGAGAGGAGGTTTAGTCAATGCACACCATGCACCATTAGAGCAGGCAGGGCTGTCACACCCTGCATGAAGGGAGGTGGCATGGCCATGCCCTATGGTGGAGGCGCCGGGAATCCTTAGCCAATCCTCGGAGGAAGTGGGGCCCCCATACCCCACGGAAGAGGAGGTGGGACCTGAACCATACATGAGAGGAGGTGCGGGCACAAATGCAGCGTAAGAGGAGGTGGGCCTGCTGTACCCTGCGTGAGAGGAGGCGGGGCCCCTTACCCAGAATGAGAGGAGGTTTAGCCAATGCACCCCCCCCCACCGTTATAGTCGGCGGGGCTTTCACTCCCTGCATGAGGGGAGGTGGGATGGGTGTGCCCTATGGGGGGGCACCCGGGACCCCTTAGCCAATCCTGGGAGGAAGTGTGGCTCCTTTGCCCTGCGGAAGAAGAGGTGGGGCCCCATAGCCTATATGAGAGGAGATGGGGGCCGGAATCCAGCATGAGAGGAAGTTGGGCTGCCGTGCACTGCGTGACAGGAGAAGGGGCAATGCCTCCCCCACCAACTGTTAGAGGAGGTGGTGCCACAACGCCCTGCTTGAGAGGAGCCAGGGCCCCTTGACCAGAGTGAGAGGAGGTTTGTTCAAAGCACGCCACCAGCGTTAGAGCAGGCGGGGCTGCCGGGCCCTGCCTGAGGGGAGGTGGGATGGCCACGTCCTATGAGGGAGGAGCCGGGACTCCTGAGCCAATCCTGGGAGGAGGTGCGGTTCCGATGCCGAGCAAAAGAGGAGGTGGGGCCCCATACCCTACATGAGAGGAAGTGGGGTTGCCATTTCCTGCGTGAGAGGAGGAGGGGGCCAATGCTTTCTACCCACTGTTAGAGGATGTGGGGCCACAACGCCCTGTTTGAGATGAGGCAGGGCCCCTTGCCCAGAGTGAGAGGAGGTTTACTCAATGCACCACCCCCACCGTTAGAGCAGGCGGGGCTGTCACAGCCTGCATAAAGGGAGGTAGCATGGCCACGCCCCATGATGGAGGTGCCGGGACTCCTGAGCCAAGCCTGGGAGGAAGTGAGGCACCCATGCCCCATGAAAGAGGAGGTGTGGCCCCGTACCCTACATGAGAGTAGGTGGGGCCAAAATGCAGCGTGGGAGGAGGCAGCGCCCCTTGCCCAGAGTGACAGGAGGTTTTACCCACCCCCCCACCGTTACAGAGGTGGGGCTGTCGCGTCCTGCCTAAGGGGAGGTGGGATGGCCACGCCCTATGGGGGAAGGAGCCGACTCCTTAGCGAATCCTGGGAGAAAGTGTGGCCCCCATGCCCCATGGAAAAGGAGGTGGGACCTGAACCATACAGGAGAGGAGGTGCGGGCACAAATGCAGCGTAAGATGAGGTGGGCCTCCTGTGCCATGCGTGAGAGGAGGCAGGGCCCCTTGCCCAGAGTGAGAGGAGCTTTAGCCAATGCACCTCCCCACCATATAGTTGGTGGGGCTTTCGCTCCGTGCATGAGGGGAGGTGGGATGGCCACGCCCTATAGGGGAGCACCTGGGACTCCTTAGCCAATCCTGGGAGGAAATGGGTCCCCATTTCCCTTGGAGGAAGAAGTCGGGCCCTATACCCTATATGAGAGGAGGTGTGGCCCTGAATCCAGCGTGAGAGCAGGTGTGGCTGCTGTGCCCTGCGTGAGAGGAGGAGGGGCCATTGCGTCCCTTCCACTATTTGAAGAGGTAGGGCCACTATGACCTGTTTGAGAAGAGGCAGGGCCTCTTGTGCAGAGTGAGAGGAGATTTAGCCAATGCAGTCTCAACACTGTTAGAGCAGGTGAGGCTGCTGCGCCCTGCATGAGAGGAGGTGGGATGGCCACGCCCTATGGAGGAGGAGCCGGAACTTCTGAGGCAATCGTGAAAGGAAGTGGGGCCCCCATCCCCCCCGGAAGAGGAGGTGGGGCCTTTTGCCCTACATTAGAGGAAGTGGGTGCTCAAATCCAGAGTGACCGGAGGGGGGGGGCTGCCGTGCCCTCCATGAGAGGATGGGAGGTCCCTTGCCTACAGTGAGAAGAGTTAAATCCAATGAACCCCCCCCCACTGCTAGAGCAGAGGGTGCTGTCCCGCCCTGCACAAGGGGAGGTGGGATGGCTATGCCGTATGCGGGACCACCCGGTCATGTGGGCTGTGGGCTGGTCACGTGGCTGGTTATGTTGGCTGTGGGCTGGTCAGGTGGCTGATCACGTGGCCTGTGGTTTAGGGTTACGGTTTAGGGTTAAGGCTAGGATTACGGCTACGGTTACAGTTAGGGTTGGGTCAAGGTCAATGGCTGTGGAATTGTCACGTGGGAGGTCACCTGGTCAAGTAATGGTCACGTGGGCTGCTTACATGGGCTGGTTATGTGGCCACGTGACGGTAACTTGGCGGTCACATGTTGTTCACATGAGGGTCACCTGGTGATCACGTGGTAGTCTCGTGGAGGTCACGTAGCAGTGACGTTGATGTCACGTGATGGTCATGTTGAGGTCACGTGACCTGCCCACGTGGCTGACCCTGTAACCATAACGTGATTATCACGTGACTGCCACACGATCGCTACAGGACTGGCCACATGACCATCACGTGACTGCACTGTAACTGCCACGTGATGATCACGTGACCGTCAGGAGGCCATCACATGACTGCCACGTGACCATCTTGTGCCCTGCATGTCACCTCCTCGTGACCTTCAGGTGACCACCACATGATCATCCCATGACCTGCACATGACCAGCTATGTGACAATCACGTGACCATGTAACTAGCCGAGGTGAGCGGCCACGTGATGATCACATGATCTTCACCTGACAATCATTACTGCTGGGTAACCATCAGCTTAGCAGCCACGTGACTACATAACCAGCCCATGTTACCAGGAACGTGACCAGCCCAGGGCCCAGGTGACCAGCCATGTGACAAGCCCAGAGCCCACATGATGGGGTGGTCCCTCATAGGGCATAGCCATTCCACCTCCGCTCATCCAGGGCGCAACAGCACCATCTGCTCTAGAAGTGGGGTGGGTGCACTCGCTTAAACTCCTCTCACTGTGGGCTAGGGGCCCCCCCTACTATCAGGTAGGGCACGGAAGCCCCACCTCCTCTGACGCTGCATTTGAGTCCCCACCTACTCTCATGTAGGGCAAGGGGCCCCACCTTCTCTTCTGTGGGGCATGGGGGCTCCACTTCCTTTCACTATTGGCTCAGGAGTCCCAAACCCTCCCCCCTATGGTGTGGCCATCGCACCTCCCCTCATGCAGGGTGCGGCAGCCCCGCCTATTCTAACAACGGTGTGCGGATGCATTGGCTAAACCTCCTCTCACTCTGGGCAAGGGGCCTCGCCTCCTCTCACTCAGGGCACGACAGGCCCACCTCCTCTCAGGCTGGATTCGGGCCCCCACATCCTGTCATGTACGGTACGGGGCCACACCTCCTCTGCCGTGTGGCATGGGGGCCCCACTTCCTCCCACTATTGGCTCAGGAGTCCCAAACTCTCCCCCCTATGGCGTGGCCATCCCACCTTCCCTCATGCAGGGCGTGGCAGCCCCGCCTGGTCTAACGATGTGAAATTGTATTGGCTAAACCTCCTCTCACTCTGGGCAAGGGGCCCTGCCTCCTCCCAAAGAGATTGTAGTGGCCCCACCTCCTCTAACAGTGGGTGGGACGCAATGGCCCCTCCTCCTCTCATGCAGGGAAGAACAGCCACACCTGCTCTCACCTGAATACGGGTCCCAACCTCCTCTTGTGTAGGGTACGAGGCCCCACCTCCTCTTCCGTGGGGCATAGGAGCCAGACTTTGTCCCAGGATTGCTCAGGAGTCCTGGCTCCTCCCCTAGAGGCTGTGGCCATCCCACCTCCTCTCAACAAGGACCGGCACTCCAGCCTGCTCTTATGGTGGGGAGGGTGCATTGCCTAAATCTCCTGTCACTCTGGGCAAGGGGCCCCGCCTCCTCTCACGCAGGGCACGGCAGGCCCACCTCCTCTCAGCCTGGATTCGGGCCCCCACATCCTGTCATGTACGGTACAGGGCCGCACCTCCTCTTCCGGGGGGCATGGGGGCCCCACTTCCTCCCACTATTGGCTCAGGATTCCTAAACCCTCCCCCCTAGGGTGTGGCCATCCCACCTCCAGTCATCCAGGGCGCGGCAGCCCCGCCTGTTCTAACAGTGTGGGGGTGCATTGGCTAAACCTCTTCTCACTCTGCCAAAGGGGCCCCACCTTCTCTAACAGTGGGTGGGACGCAATGGCCCTTCCTCCTCTCATGCAGGGCACAGCAGGCACACCTACTCTCACACTAGATTCGGGCCCCCAACTCCTCTCATATAGGGTACAGGGCCCAACCTCCTCTTCTGCAGGGCATGGGGCCCCACCTCCACCCAGGATTCTCTCAGGGGTCCAGGCTGCTGCCCCATAGGGCGTGACCATCCCACCTCCTCTCTTACATGGTGCGGTAGCCCCGCCTGCTCTAGTGGTGGGCGGGGGGTGGGTTGCATGGGCTAAACCTCTTCTCAATCTGGGCAAGGGGCCCTGACTCCTCTAAAACAGGGCGCTGTGGCCCCACCTCTTCTACCAGCCTGTGGGACTCATTGGCCCGTCCTCTCACACTGGATTCAGGCCCCCACCTCCTCTCATCTGGGGTACATAGCCCCACCTCCTCTTCCGTGGGGCATGGGGGCCCCACTTCCTGGCAGGATTGGCTTAGGAATCCTGACTCCTCCGCCATAGTGCCTGGCCATCCCACCTCCATTCATGAAGGGTGAAAAGCCCCGCCTGCTCTAACGTTGGGGGGATGCATTGGATAAACCTCCTGTCACTCTAGAAAAGGGGCCCTGCCTCCTCTCTAACAGGGCGTTGTGGCTCCACCTCCTCTAACAGTGGGTGGGACGGATTGGTCCCTCCTCTCACCCAGGGCACGGCAGCCCCCCCCTCCTATCACGCCAGATTTGGGACCCCACTTCCTCTCATATATGGTACGGGACTCCACCTTCTCTTCCGTGGGGCAAAGGGCCCCACTTCCTCCCAGGATTGGCTCAGGAGTCCTGGCTCCACCCCCGTAGGGCGTGGCCATCCCACCTCCCATCATGCAGGGCACGACAGCCCCGCCTGCTCTAATGGTGGAGCGGTTCATGTCCTAAACCTCCTCTCACTCTGGGCAAGGGGCCCCGCCTCCTCTTACACAGGGCATAGCAAACCCACCTCTTCTCATGCTGCATTTGGGCCCCCACCTCCTCTTCCGTGGGGCATGGGTAGAACTGCCTCCCAGGATTGGCACAGGAGTCTCTGCTCCTCCCCCATAGGGGGTGGCCATCCCACCTCCCCTCACGCACAGTGTGGCATCCTCGCCTGCACTAAAGGTAGGGGGATGCATTGGCTAAACCTCTTCTAACTTTGGGCAAGGGGCCCTACCTCCTCTAATAGTGGGTGGGATGTATAAGCTCCTCCTCTTACGCAGGGCACAGCAGCCCCACCTCCTCTCACGCTGCATTCAGGTCCCCACCTCCTGTCACATAGATTATGGGGCTCCACCTCCCCTTTTGTCGGGCATGGGGGCCCCACTTTCTCCCAGGATTAGCTCAGGAGTCCCGGCTCCTCCCACATAGGGCGTGGCCATCCCACCTCCCCTCGTGCAGGGTTCCATCAGCCCCGCCTGCACTAATGGTGGGGATGTTCATGGGCTAAACCTCCTTTCACTCTGGGCAAGGAGCCCCACATCCTCTCATGGAGAACACTGCAGGCCCATCTCCTCTCACGCTCCATTTGGGCCCCCACCTCCTCTTCCGTGGGGCATGGGTCTCCACTGCCTCCAAGGATTGGCTCAGGAGTCCTGGCTCCTCCCCATAGGGCTTGGCCATCCCACCTTCGCTCATGCAGGGCGCTGCAGCCCCGCCTGCTCTAATGGTAGGGGGTGCATGGCTAAACCTCCTCTAACTCTGGGCAAGGGGCCCCGCCTCCTCTCACTCAGGGCACAACAGGCCCACCTCCTCTCAGGCTGGATTCGGGCCCCCACATCCTGTCATGTACGGTACGGGGCCGCACCTCCTCTTTTGTGGGGCATAAGGGCCCCACTTCCTCCCAGTACTGGCTCAGGAGTCCTGGCTCCTCCCCCTAGTACGTAGTAATCCCACCTTCCTTCAGGCAGCGTGCGGCATCCCCGTCTGCTTTCATGGTTGAAGCATGCATTGGCCAAACTTTGTCTCACTCTGGGCAAGATTCCCCGCCTGATCTCACGCAGGGTACGGCAGCCTAACCTCCTCTCATGGTGGATTCGGGCCCCCACCTCATCTCATCTGGGGTATAGGGTCCCATCTCCTCTTCCGTGGGGCTTCAGGGCCCCACTTCCTCATAAGACTGCCTTAGGAGTCCCGGTTCCTCCCCCATAGAGCGTGGCCATCACATCTCCGCTCTTGCAGGGCATGACGGCCCCGCCTGCTCTAGCGATGGTGGGGGTGCATTGGGTAAACGTCCTGTCACTCTGGGCAAGGGGCCATGCCTCCTCTCAAGCAGGGCGTTGTGGCCCCATCTCCTCTAACAGTGGGTGAGACGCATTGGCCCCACCCCCCCTTTAGACTGAGGCCCCCATCTCCTCCCATGTAGGGTACCGGGCCCCACCTCCTCTGCCGTGGGCCATGGGGGCCCCACTTCCTCCCACGATTGGCTGAGGAATCCTGGCTCCTCCCCCATAGGGCGTGGCCATCCCCCCTCCCTTCATACAGGGCGCCACAGCCCTACCTGCTCAAATGGTGTGTGGGGGGGGGGCATTGGTTAAACCTCCTATCACTCTGGGCAAGGGGCCCTGCCTCCTCTTAAGCAAGGCGTTGTGACCCCGCCTCTTCTAACAGTTGGGGGGACTCATTGGCCCCTTCTCCTCTCACGCAGGGCTCAGAGGGCCGCCTCCTGTCAAGCAGGGCGCAAGTGCATCGCCTGCTCTCAGGCAGGGCATGGCAGCACCGCCTCCTTTGATGCAGGGCATTGGGCCCCTCCTCTTCTGTGGCGAGGGGGTGCATTGGCCCCTCCTCCCCCCACGCAGGACAAAACCACCCAACCTCTTCTCACGCAGGGCACGGAGGGCCGCCTGCTGTGAAGCACGGCGCAGGTGTCCAGCCTCCTGTCATGCAGGGCAGGCCGGCACGGACTCCTTGGATGCAGGGCACGGGGCTCGTCCTCTTCTGTGGGGGAAGGCACATTGGCCCCTCCTCTCCTCATGCAGGACACAGCATTCCCTCCTCCTCTCACGCAGGGCAGTGAGGGCCGCCTCATATTAACCAGTTCGCAGGTGCCGTGCCTCCTCTGATGCAGGGCACATGGCTTGCCCTCCTCTCACACATAATTCGGGTCCCCACATCCTCATATAGGGTATGGGTAAGCACCTCCTCTCCCATCGGGCATGGGGGCCCCAATTCCTCCCAGGCATGGCTCAGGAGCCCCGGCTCCTCCCCCATAGGGCGTGGCCATCATACCTGCCCCCATGTAGGACGCGGCAGCCCCACTTGCTCTAAGGGTGTTGAGAGTGCATTGCCTAAACCTCCTCTCAATCGGGGCAAGAGGCCCTGCCTCCTCTCAAACAGGGCATTGTGTCCCTGCCTCTTCTAACAGTGTGTGGGATATGGTGGCCCCTTCTACCCTCACGCAGGGCACAGGCCCCCCCCCACCTCTCACACAAGATTCGGGCCCTCACCTCTTCTCATGCAGGGTATGGGGCCCTACCTCCTCTTCCGTGGGAAATTGCTGCCCCATTTACTCCGAGGATTGGCTCAGGAGCCCTGGCTCCTCTTCCATAGGGTGTGGCCATCCCACCGCAGCCACAGCCGCTCCTGCTCTAACGGTGTTGAGAGTGCATTGCCTAAAACACCTCTCACTCTGGGCAAGGGTCCCTGTCTCCTCTCAAGCAGCGTGTTGTGGCGCCGCCTCTTCTAACAGTGGGTGGCATGTGTTAGCCCCATCTACCCTCATGCAGGGAATGGGTCCCCACTTCGCACACAGGACATGGCAGCCCAACCAAGGCTCATCTGTTGGCTGTCCAACATTCTCTACATCCCAGGGGTGGGGACTAGCCTACAGAGCAGGGCTCATCCGTGGGCTGTGTCAGGTTCCCTAAGTCCCTGGAAGGGACTGGCCTACAGACCAGTGCTCATCTCTGGGCTATATCAAGTTCCCTAAATCCCTTGGGGTCTGGCCTACAGACAAGGGATCAACTGTTGGGATGTCCCAGATTCCCTAAATCCCTGGGTGGGCACAGGCCTCCAGACCAGGGTTCATCTGTGGTATATCCCAGGTTCCCTAAATCCCAGCGGGGCCTGGCCAATAGAACAGGGCTCATTTGTATGCTGTCCCTGGTTCCCTAAACCCTTGGGGGTACTGGCCTATAGAGCAGGCCTCATCTGATGGCTGTCCCACGTTTCCTAAATCCCCGGGGGGGGGGCACTGAGCTAAGAAGCAGGGCTCATCTGTGCAGTGTCCCAGGTTCCCTAAGTCCCTGGAGGGGACTGGTATACACACCAGAGCTCATCGCTAGGTACTTCCAAGTTCCCAAAATCCCTCGGGGCCTGGCCTACAATCAGGGATCCTCTGTGGGCTGCTTCAGGTTCCCTAAATCACTGTGGGGGACAGGCCTACAGACCAAGGTCATTTGTGGGCTGTCCCAGGTTGCCAAAATTCAATGGCGGACAGGCCTACAGGCCAGGGCTCAGGTGTGGCCTGTCCCAGCTTGTGCAAACCCCTTGAGGATTGATTTACACACCAGGGTTCATCTGTGGGCTGTCCAAGTTCCCTAATTCCCTGGCGCAGACTGGCCTAAGGACCAGGGCTCATCTGTGGGATTTCCAAGGTTCCCTGAATCCCTGGGGGGACTGGCCCAAGGACCAGAGCTGTCCCAGGTGCCCTAAATCACTGGGGGTACAGGCCAACAGACCAGGGCTCATCTGTGGGATGTCCCAGGTTCCTTGAATCCCTTCAGTACTGCCATACACACCAGGGCTTAACTCTGGGTATCCCAGGTTTCCTAAATACTTGGGGGGACTGGCGTACAGACCAGGGCTTATCTTTGGGATTTCCCAGGTCTTTAAATACCTAGAGGGACTGATCTAGAGACCAGGGCTCCTCTGTGAGCTGTCCCAGGTTCCCTATATTGCTGAGGGGACTGGCCTACAGCCCAGGGCTCACCTGTGGGATGTCCCTGATTCCCTAAACATCTAGGGGGGACAGACCTATAAACCAGGGCTCAATTGTGGGATGTCTTAGGTTTCCTAAAATGCAGTGTGGGGAACTGGCATACAGACAAAGGCTCAACTGTGGGATGTCCCAGGTTGCCCAAAGACCTTGGGGACTGATTTACAGACCAGGGCTCATCTGTGGGCTGGCCCAGTGCCCTAAATCCCTGGGGAAGACTGTGCTACAGACCAAGACTCACCTGAGGGATGTGCGAGGTTCCCTAAATGTCTTGGGGGACTAGCCTACAGACTACAGCTATTCCAGGTTCCCAAAATACCTGGGGGCCCGGCCTACAACCAGGGCTCCTCTTTGGGATGTCCCAGGTTCCCTAAATCCCTGGGGGTGACATGTCTACCCACCAAAGCTTATCTGTCGGGTGTCCCAGGTTGCTGAAATCACTGTGGCACTGTCTACAGACCAGGACTCATCTGTGGGATATCCCAGGTTCCCTGAATCCCTGGAGGGACTGTCTATAGACCAGGGCTGCTTTATGGGATATCCCAGCTTCCCTAAACCCAAGGGACGACTGGTCTACAGACCATGGCTCATCTATTCGGATTTCCCAGGTTCCTTCAATCTGTGGGGTACCGGCCTACAGACCAGGGCTCAACTCTGCGATGTCCCATGTCCCTTAAATCCCTCAGGAGACTGGCATACACACAAGCGCTCATCTGTGGGATGTTCCAGGTTCCCTAAATCCCTGAGGTGGACTGGCCTACAGACCAGGGCTCATCTGGAGGATGTACCATGTATTCTGAATTCCTCAGGGGACAGGCCTATACACCAGGGCTCATCTGTGGGATGTCCTAGGTTCCGTAAATCCCTAGGGGAACTGGGCTACAGGCCAGGGCTCATCTGTGGGATGTCCTAGGTCCTTAAATCCCTTGGTGGACTGATCTAGAGACCATGGCTCATCTATGGTTGTCCCAGGTTCCCTAAATTCCTGTTGGGGAGTGGCCTACAAACCAGGGCTCATCTTTGGGCTGTACGAAGTTCCCTAAATGACTGAGGGGACTGGCCTAAACATGAGGGCTCATCTGTGGGCTCTCTCAGGATCCCTAAATCCCTGGGGGTAACTGGCATACAGAGCAGGCTCATCTGTGGCCTGTCCCTGGTTACCTAAATCCCAGAGGGGCACTGGCCTATAAACCAGGGCTCATCTGTGTGATGTCCCAGGTTCCCAAATCATAGGGGGAGCCTGCTGTACAGACCAAGGCTCAACTGTGGGATGTCCCAGGTTGCCCAAAGACCTTGGGGAACTGATTTACAGACCAGGGCTCACCTGTGGGCTGTCCCAGTGCCATAAATCCCTGGGAAAGACTGGGCTACAGAGCAGGGCTCATCTGAGGGATGTCCCAGGTTCTGTACATCACTGGGGGGACTAGCCTACAGACCAGAGCTGTCCCAGGTTCTCTAAATCCCTGGGGGCACTGGGCTACAGACCAGGTCTCATCTGTGGGATGCCCCAAGTTCCCTAAATCACTGGGGGGGACTGGCTTACAGAGCACAGCTCCTCTGTGGGTGTTCCCAGGTTTCCTAAATCCCTAGGGGAAAATAACCTACAGACAAGAGCTCATCTGTGGGATGTCCCAGGTTCCCTGAATCCCTAGGGTACTGGTCTACACACCAGGGATTAATTCTTAGATGTCCCATGTTCCCTAAATCCAGGAGGGGGGCTGCCCTACAGTCCAGAGCTCATCTGTGGGATGTCCCAGGTTCCTGAAATCCCAGGGGGGACTGGACTACAGACCAGGGTTCATCTATTGGGATGTGTCAGTTTCCCCTGAATACCTGGGGTACTGGCCTACAGACCAGCGCTCATCTGTGGGCTGTCCCAGGTTCCCTAAATTGCAGGGTGTGTGGTGTACAGATCAGGGCTAATCTGTAGGCTGTCCCAGGTTCCCTAAATCCTTGGGGCGACAGGCCAACAGACCAGGTCTCCCCTGTGGGCTGTCCCAGGTTCCCTAAATCCCAGGGGGGACTAGTCTACACACCAGGGCTTAAATCTGGGATGTCCCAGGTTCCCTAAACTGGTAGGGGTGACTTGTCTACGGACCAGGGCTCATCTGTGGGGTGTCCCAGGTTGCTGATATCACTGTGGGACTCTCTGCAGACCAGGGCTCATCTGTGGGCAGTCTCAGGTTCCCGGAATCCCTGGGGGTCTGGCCTACAGAGCATGGCTCATCTGCAGGATGTCCCATGACCCTAAATCCCTGGGGGGAACTGGCCTACACAGCAGCTCTTCTGTGGGCAGTCCCAGGTTTCCTAAATCCCTGGGGGGGGAGGGGCACTGGCCTACAGCTCAGGGCTCATCTGTGGTATGTCCCAGGCTCCCTAAATCCCTTGCAGGACTGGCCTACAGACCAGGGCTCATCTGTGGGATGCCCCAGATTATCTATATCCCAAGGGGGACTGGCCTACAGACCAGGGCTCATCTGTGGGATGTCCAAGGTTCTCTAAATACGTGGGGAAACTGGATGACAAACTAGGGCTCCTCTGTGGGATGTCCCAGGTTCCCAAAATCCCTGGGGGGACTGTCTATAGACCAGGGCTTCTCTGTGGCCTGTAACAGGATCCCTAATTCCCAGGGGGGTCTGGCCTACACACCAGGGCTGTTCTGTGGGATATCCCAGGTCCCCTGAATCCCTGGGGGCACGGGCTAAAGAATATGGCTTATCTGTGGTATGTCCCAGGCTCCCTAAATCCCTGGAGGGACTGGCCTACAGACCAGGGCTCCTCTGTTGGATGTCCCAGGTTCCCTACATCCCAAGGAGAACTGGCCTATAGACCAAGGATCATCTCTGGGCTATCCCAGGTTCCCTAAATCATTGGTTCGGGGAGACTGCCCTAAACACTGGATCTCATCTGTGGGCTTCCCCAGGTTTCCTAAGTCCCTATGGGGAGTGTCTGTAGACCACAGCTGATATATGGGATATCCCAGGTTCCCTAAATCCCAGGGGAGACTGGTCTACAGAGCAGGGCTCATCTATTGGGATATCACAGGTACCCTGAATCCCTGGGGTACCGGCCTATAGACCAGTGCTTAACTGTGAGATGGCCCATGTCCCTTAAATCCCTCACAGGACTGGCCTACACCGAAGGGCTCATCTGTGGGATGTCCCAGGTCCCTAAATCCCTTGGGGTACTGATCTACAAACCAGGGCTCATCTCTTGGCTGTCCCAGGTTCCCGAAATCCCTTGGGGGACTGGTCTAGAAACAAGGGCTAATTTGTAGGCTCTCCTGGGTTTCCTAAATCCCTAAGGGGACTGGTCTACAGACTGGAACTCATTTGTGGGCTGTCCCAGGTTCCCTAAATCCCTCTAGGGGACTGGACTACAGACCAGGGCTCATCTGAGGCCTGTCACAGGTGTTCTAAGTCCCTGGGGTGACTGGTCTACAGACCAGGGCTCATCTGTGTGGTGTTCCAGGTTCCCGAAATCACTGGGGGACTGTCTACAGAGCAGAGCTCATCTGTGGGCTCTCCCAAGTTGTGTCAATCCCTGAAGTTATGAGCCTACAAACCAAGGATATTCTGTGTGATGTCCTATGTTCCCTAAATCGCTTGAGGGACTGGTCTAGAGACCAAGGCTCATCTGTGGACTGTCCCAGGTTCCGTAAATCCCGTAAGGGGACTGGACTACAGACCAGAGCTCATCTGTGGTCTGTCCAATGTTCCCTAAATTCCAGGGGTGGGGACTGGCCTACAGAGTAGGGCTCATCTCTGGGCTGTCCCAGGTTCCCTAAGTCCCTGGAAGGGACTGTCCTACAGACCAGGGCTCATCTCTGGGCTTACCAGGTTCCCTAAATCCCTGTGCAGTCTATCCTACAGAACAGAGCTCATCTGTGGGGTGTCCCAGGCTCCCTAAATCCCTTGGGGTCTGGCCTACACACCAGGAGTCATCTGTTGGGATGTCCCAGATTCCCTAAATCCCTGGAGGGACAGGCCTGCAGACCAGGCCTCTTCTGTGGGATGTCCCAAGTTCCCTAAATTCCTGGAGGGACTGTCCTTATGACCAGGACTCATGTGTGGGATATCCCAGGTTCCCTAAATCCCAGGGGGTACTGGTCTACAGACCAGGGGTCTTCTATTGGGATGACCCAGGTTCCTTGAATCCCTGATGTACTGGCCTACAGACCAGGGCTTAACTTTGGGATGTCCCAGGTTCCCTAAATCCCAGGGGAGACTGGCCTACAGACCAGGCCTCATCTGCAAGATGTCCTATTTTCCCTAAATTCCTCAGGAGACTGGCCTACAGACCAGGTCTCATCTGTGGGACATCCCAGGTTCCCTAAATCCATGGGGGGACAGGCCTACAGACCAGGGCTCATCTGTGGGATATCACAGGTCCTTAAATCCCTGGGGGGACTGATCTACACACAAGGGCTAATCTATAGGCTGTCCCAGGTTCCCTAAATTCCTGTTGGGGAGTGGCCTACAAAGCAGAGCTCATCTGTGGTCTGTGCTAGAGGTTCCCTAGATCACTGAGGGTAGTGGCCTACAGACCAGGGCTCATCTCAGGGCTCTCCCAAGTTCCCTAAATCCCTGGAGGGACTGGTCTACAAACCAGGCATCATCTGTGAGATGTCCCATGTTCCCTAAATTTCTTGATGGACTGGTCTACAGACCAGGACTCATCTGTGGGCTGTCTCAATTTTCGTAAATGCTTGGCGGTGGACTGACCTACACATGAGAGCTAATCTGTGGGCTGTCCCAAGTTCCTTAAATCCCTAGGAGGAGTGTCTGGAGACCAGGGCTGATTTTTGGGATGTCCCAGGTTCCCTATATCACTGGGGGGACTGGCTTACAGACCGGGGCTCATCTGTGGGCTGTGCCAGGTTCCCTACATCCCAAGGAGAACTGGCCTACAGACCAAGGCTCATCTATGGGCTGTCCCAGATTCTCTAAATACTTGGGGGGGGGTCTGACCTACACACCAGAGCTCATCTGAGGGCTGTCCCAGATTCCCCAAATCCCTGAAAGGACTGTCTATGGATCAGGGCTCATTTATGGGATGTCCCATGTTCCCTAAATTTACTGGAGGGACTGGCCTACACACCAGCGAAAATCTGTGGGATGTCCAAAGTTCAAAAAATACCTGGAGGAACTGGTGTACAAACCAGGGCTCATCTATGAGCTATCCCAGGTTCCATAAGTCCCTGGCGTGACTGCTCTACAGACCAGGGCTCATCTATGGGGTGTCCCAGGTTGCCAAAATTGCTTGGGGACTGTCTACAGATGAGCGCTCATCTCAGGGCTCTCCCAAGTTCCCTAAATCCCTTGGGGGACTGGTCTACAAACCAGACATCATCTGTGGGATGTCCCATTTTTCCTAAATCCCTTGAGGGACTGGTCTACAGACCAGGGCTAATCTGTGGGCTGTCCCAGTTTCCATAAATCCTTGGCAGTGGACTGACCTACACACCAAAGCTAATCTCTGGGCTGTCCCAGGTTCCTTAAACCCCTGGGGAGACTGTCTTTAGACCAGGGCTCATTTGTCGGATGTCCCAGGTTCCCTATATAACTGGGAGGACAGGCCTACAGACCAGGGCTCATCTGTGGGCTGTGCCAGTTCCTTAAAACCTTGGAAAAAGCTGGCCTACAGAACAGGCTCATCTGTTGGCTGTCCTGGGTTCCCTAAATCCCAGGGGGACACTGGCCTATAAACCAGGGCTCATCGGTGGGATGTTCCAGGTTCCCTAAACCACAGTGGGGGACTGGCATACAGACTGAGGCTCAACTGTGGATGTCCCAGGTTGCCCAAATCCCTTGAGGACTGATTTACAGACCAGGGCTCATCTGTGGGCTGTCCCAGTGCCATAAATCTGTGGGACAGACTGGGCTACTAACCAGGGCTCATCTCAGTTATGTCCCAGGTTCCCTAAATCTCTGGGGGACTAGACTCCAGAACAGAACTGTCCCAGGTTCCTAAATCCCTGGTGGAACTGGGATACAGAGCACAGCTCCTCTTTGGACTGTACCAGGTTCCCTGAATCCCTGGGGGAGACTGGCTTACAGACCAGGGCTCATCTGTTGGCTGTCCCAGGTTCTCTGAATCCCTCAGGTACTGGCCTACAGACCAGGGGTTAATTCTTGGATGTCCCAGGTTCCCTAAATCCCAGGGGGTCTGGCCTACAGACCACGGCTCATATGCGGGATGTCCCATGACCCTAAATCTCTGGGGGGGAACTTGTCTACACACAGGGGCTTGTCTGTGGTCTTTACCAGGTTCCCTAAATCCAAGAGGGGGACTGGCCTACAGCCCAGAGCTCATTCGTGATATGACCCAGACTCCCTAAATCCCTTGCAGGACTGGCCTACAGACCAGGGCTCATCTGTGTGATGTCCCAGATTCCCCAAATCCTGGGGGCACTGGCCTACAGACCACAGCTCATCTGTGGGATATCCCAGATTCCCCATATCCCAAGAGGGACTGGATAAAAGACCAGGGCTCATGTGTGGGTTCTCCCAGGTTCCCCAAATTTTTGGGGGGGTGACAGACCTACATATCAGAGGTCATCTGTGGGCTGTCCCAGGTTCCCTAAATCGCTAGGGGTACTGGCCTACAGAACAGGGCTCATCTATGGGATGTCCAAGGTTACCTAAATATCTGGGGGCACTGGTTGACTAAGAAGGGCTCATCTGTGGGATGTCACATGTTCCCTACATCCCTGGGGGCACTGTCTTCAGACCAGGGCTCCTCTGTGGGCTGTAACAGGTTCCCTAAGATCCTGGGGTGACTGGTCTACAGACCAGGGCTCATTTGTGGGGTGTCCCAGGTTGCTGAAATCACTGTGGGACTGTCTACAGACCAGAGCTCATCTGTGGGCTTTCCCAGGTTCCCTAAATCCCAGGGAGGGACTGGCCTACACACCAGGGCCTATCTGTGGGATGCCCGAGGTTCTCTACATCCCAAGGGGGACCGACATAGAGACAGGGCTCATCTTTGGGCTGTCCCAGGTTACCTAAATCTTTGGGGGATTACTGCCCTCCACACCAGAGCTCATCTGTGGGCTGTCCCAGGTTCCCTAAATCCCTGGTGTGACTGTCTATAGACCAAGACTCTTCTGTGGGATTTCCCAGGTTGCCTAAATCACTGTAGGGACTCGCTTGCAGACCAGAGCTCATCTGTGGGATGTCCCAGATTTCCCAAATACCTGGGAGACCTGATCTAGAAACCAGGGCTAATCTGTGGGATGTCCCAGGTTCCCTAAATCCATGGGGGGACTGTTTGTAAACCAGGGCTCATCTGTTGCTTGTCACAGGTTCCCTGTGTCCCTGAGGAGACTGGTCAAGAGACCAGGGCTCATCTGTGGTGTGTCCCAGGTTGCCGAAATCACCGAGGGAATGTCTACAGACCAGGGCTCAACTGTGGGAAATCCCAAGTTCCCCAAATTCTTGGGGGGAGTGCCCTACAAACCAGGGATCATCTGTGGGATGTCCCATATTCCCTAAATTGCTTTAGGGCCTGGTCTACAGACCAGGGCTCATCTGTGGACTGTCACAGGTTCCGTAAATCCCTTAGGGGGACTGGACTACAGACCAGGGCTCATCTGTGGTCTGTCCAACATTCCCTAAATTCCAGGGCTGGGGATTGGCCTACAGACCAGGTTCATCTCTGGGCTGTACCAGGTTCCCTAAATCCCTGGTGGGACTAGCCTACAGACCAGAGCTCATCTCTGATATGTCCAAGGCTCCCTAAATCCCTTGGAAGATTGGCCTAGAGACCAGGGACAATCTGTGGGATGTCCCAGGTTCCCTAAATCCCTGGGGGGACTAGCCTACAGAACAGAGTTCTTCCAGATTCCCTATATCCCAGGGTGGACTGACATAAAGACCAGGACTCATCTATGGGATGTCCCAGGTCCCTACAAGGTGGGTGGACTGATCTAAAAACTAGGGCTCATCTGTGGGCTGTCCCAGGTTCCCTAAATCCCTGGTGGGACTGGTCTACAAACCAGAGCTGATCTGTGGGCTGTTCCAGGTTCCCTAAATCCCTGAGGGTACCAGTGTACAGACCAGGGCTCATCTCTAGGCTGTCCGAGGTTCCCTAAATCCCTGGGGGGGACTGGCATACAGACCAGGGCTTATCTGTGTGATGTATCAGGTTTCCTAAATCACCTTGGCAGAACTGGGCCGTGCACCAGGGTTCATGTGTGGGATGTCCCAGGTTGCCTAAATACCTGGGGTGCCTGGGCTACAGACTGCAGATCTTCTGGGGACTCTCCCAGGAGTCCCAATTTGTGGTCCACTGTGATTGCCACTAGGTTACCTCAATGCATGTCTTTCTTCCTTTTCTGTAAGATATCAGGATCTCGCTGGGCAGGGCATCTAAGAAGGCTTTTTCTTCCTGGCTCCTGGACATCCCAGGGTGGAGACAGGACTCAGTGATGAGCAGAGGGCCATTGGAATTCCTGTGCTGACCTGGAAGGGAAGAGCCGCCATTCCCCATCTCTTCCTCATTATCAGGTGTCGAGCATGTGTGTGATGGCCAGAGCCCTTGCTGCTGTGGGCCAGGAGGCTGTTCCAGTGGGAGCTGTGGGAGGCAAGAGGAAGGTGGTAGGAAACCAGGGTTGGCTCTCTCTGCCCACATAGGGTACCTCAGTCATTTCTGGACACATCCAGGCTCCTGTCTCCCACCCTGAAGTCTCACTCTTCTGAGCTCTCCTGAGCTCGCGCATCTGTAATGTGGCTACATCTACCCTATGTTCTGTACTGAGGGAGGTGAGTTGCATTAAAAACTTCAAAAACTGTAGGTAAAATGGCTCCTCTCATGTTTTGTATAAAAGTGTCTTCCCCAAACTTCACTTGAATTCAGAAGAGCAACCTGCACGCAGCCCCAGGCCCATCCCCACCTCACACAGTCCTGTGTCACTGCAGGTGCCCTGGGCAAGGGAGCAGCCCGGGAAGTGCAAGGGTGTGCACCCCATGGTTGAGAGTGGGGCCCCCTGCCTCCTGGTCACTCCCTGACAGACAGAAGAGACTGTGACTGTGCAGACTCTGCACCAAGGTCACAGGTCACAGGTTGTCCTCACAGACTGCACCGTGACTGCTCAGATTCCAGGCCAGGGTCACAGGTCATCCTGACAGAAGCAACAGGCCCTGTTCAGAGTCCACGCACTGGACACAGGTCATCTGAAATTCAAATTCCAACCACAATGACATACCCACTCACACACACTAAAAAGGTTATTGTTGAAAACAATTGAAGATATCTGTTGGCAAGGATACATAAAACCTGGATACCCTTAAACACTGCTTGTAGAAATATAAAATGGTATAGGCTGTGTGTAAACTAGTTGAATCTTCCCTCAAAAATTTACACGCAGAATTACCATAGCTCAACAATTCCATTCCAAGGTACATACTCCAAAGATTAGAAGACAAGTGTTCAAACAAGAAGTTATACATGAATATTTATAACAGCCATGTTCACAATAGCGGAAAGGTGCAAACAACCCAAACGTTCATCAACAGATGGGTGGATAAGCAAAATTAGGCATATCATAACCTGATATATTATTCAGCCATAAAAAGAAAAGAGAAAACTGAAACGGAGCAGCTGTTATGGGCACAATATAGCAGTACTTCAAAAATTAAGCATGGAATTCACTTACAACACAGTGATTCCACTTCTGGGTATATACTGAAAAGAACTGAAAACAGGGACTTGAACACCCACGTTCATGGCAGCATCATTCACTGTGCCAAAAGGTGGAAGCAACACAAGTGTCCACTGACAGATGAGTAGAAAAAATGTGGCCGGGCGCGGTGGCTCATGCCTGTAATACTAGCCCTCTGGGAGGCCAAGGCGGGTGGATCATTCGAGGTCAGGAGTTTGAGACCAGCCTGAGTGAGAGCCTGTCTCTACTAAAAATAGAAATAAAAATTATCTGGACAACTAAAAAAATATATATATATAGAAAAAATTAGCTGGGCATGGTGGCACATGCCTGTAGTCCCAGCTACTTGGGAGGCTGAGTCAGTGGGATCACTTAAGTCCAGGAGTTTGAGGTTGCTGTGAGCTAGGCTGACACCACGGCACTCTAGCCTGGGCAACAAAGTGAGACTCTGTGTCAAAAAAAAAAGAAAAAGAAAAAGAAAATGTGGTCCATCCACACGATGAAATATAATTCAGCCTTAAAAATGAGGAAACTCTGACATACATAACAACATCGTGCTAAGTGAAACAACCCAGGCATACAACAACAAATAGAGTATGGTCTACTTATGAGTTAGCTGGAGTAGTTTCCAGGGGCTAGGACTAGAGAAAATATGAAGTGGGTGTTTAACAAGTACAGGGTTCCACTTGGGGAAGATGAAAAAAGTTCTGGAGATGGATGGAGGTGATGGTTACGCAACAATGTTCATGTGGTTCATGCCACTGAAGTGTGCACTTAAGAATGGTGAATGCTGTATGTATTTAATCATACAGAAAAAAGGAATGAAGTACTGATGTATATTACAACATGGATGAACCTCAAAAACGTCCTAAGTGATGTTTGCCCTGAGTCCATTTGTATAAAATGTCCAGAGCAGGCAAATCCACGGAGATGAATAATAGATTAGTGCTTGCCAGGGACTTGGGGGATAAGGAAAGGAAAGTGACTTCATAACAGGCTTTGAGTTTCCTTCAGAGGAAGAAAAAAACCATCTGTAACTATTAATAAATAGACGGTTGCACAACACGGGCAATGTATGACCCTCCATTGAATTATATATTCACAAGTGGTAAAAATGGTGAAATTTTAAAAGGTGCTTTCAAATATTTATACACACTGTCATAATATGGACTAGAACTTTATCACTTAACTATATCGAGGGTGATGTAAACATAAATGTGCAAAGCTGAGATACCTTGCAACTGCTGTGCACACACATGCGCACACACAGGGCTAGAGAATTACAGTAAGGTAATGTGTGGTTCAGTAAACTCTTATGAAATTTCCATGATGAACTGAGTCATTTGCTTTTCATTTGGCAGTGACATTTAATTTTTCTTTCCTAATTATTGCAAATATAAACTCTGTGTTTAGGTACTATTTCCATGGTTTATATACAAATCGAATGTGATTCTTACACACAATATATCAAATAATAATTTTTAGGGGGGGTCTGGGAGCAGTGGCTCATGCATATAATCCTACTCTCTGGGAGGCCAAGGTGGGCAGATCGTTTGAGCTCAGGAGTTCGGGATTGGCCCGAGCAAGAGCGAGACCACATCTCTACTAAAAATAGTAAGAGACTAGCTGGACAACTAAAAATCTATAGAAAAAATTAGCCGGCTATGGTAGCGCATGCCTGTAGCCCCAGATACTTGGCAGGCTGAGGCAGAAGGATGGCTTGAGCCCAGGATTATGAGGTTTCTGTGAGCTAGGCTGATGCCATGGGACTCCAGCCCGGGCATCACAGTGAGACTCTGTTTCAAAAGAAAGAAAGAAAAAGAGAAATCTTTTTGTCTTTTGAAAAATCACATCATCCACTTTTTCTACTGTTAGATATTACAAACTGCTGTGACTTTAAGGGTCTAGCTGGGCAAAGCCTTAGAAAATTTGCTAAGGGTGTCCAATGTGTGAACAGGTTGACGGAACATGAATAAAAGATCCGAGACACCAAAAGCCTTCTGTGCACCTAAAAATGAAAGCAGAGTAGACTGCCAACAGCTGGGGTAGACTGCATGGGAGAGGGTAGCAGGCAGGACCGCCCAGGGTCGGCAGGCCATGGCCAGTCCTGTGCTGCTCAGGAGGAAGCCCTGCCCACACCCATCTTGGAGTCATCTCTGCTCTTTAGATCTGCCAAGGCTGAGAAACTGAGGGATAGTCTCAGAAACAGTTCCAGAAAAAGAAAACTGGACCCGAAGGGAAAGACACATTTTTCTCCCAGTTGGGGATGGCAGTGAAGCTGGCCTGGTGGATCGGATTGTCAGGGAGAAAGGTGTATTTCCTGATTCGGGGTTAAAGGGGATGACCTGGGAGTGTGTGGCTGCTGTGAAACACATGGTAAAACACACGGGAGTACTTACCATGAAGTAGCAGACCTCACACAGCAATGACCCTGGAGACTCTGAAGGCAGGACACAGAAGACTTTGTGCTGTGATGGCATGTTCCCTGGAAGGATGAAATTAGTATAAGGAAACTACATTTATGAACAACCACCTGAACACCCTGCCAGTAAAACAGAGATGACAACGAACTCCCTCACAGAGGCTGAGCCAGACCCACGTCCAGCTCAGAGTGTGATACCCCATTAGGGTGGAGAGACCACCGCGTGGACGTCACACCCGTGGCCACCACGTCCTGGGCATGGGGGACCTCAGTGCCGTGGAAACTGTGCGTTCCCCGTTTCCAAATGTCCACACGGAGCCCCTCCCGGTTCTCTGAGGACCGGCCGCCCCTCAGCAGGCAGCCGCAGACAGGAAGGCAGTGCCCGTGGGGCTCAGACAGGAAGGTTGAACTCACCCTGGGGGCCTCACGTCTGAGCGAGGACAAGGAGGTCGCACTCGCTCAAGTCTGAGGCAAGGCCGGCAGGCAGCAGGGAACTGGCGCCTGCTGGGCGAGGCTAACATGGCGGCATTGCGTCCTCTCACCCCACGTGCAACGCTGCATGCAAAGCCGCGGGGCATGACGGGTGCTCCGCCCCCTGTCAGCCCGCACTTCCCCTGCAGCCCTAGGTGCTCATGGGGCCGGGGGACGGTGGAGAGCACTCCCTCCTGGCCTTGTTGGGGAACCAGTTTAAATCCGAGTTCAGCATCTTTGGAGCCAGGATCTGGAAATTCAAACTCAGATGGGCTCACTGTCCTGTGACTTTCAGAAAAACGGGGAGGCCCCTGGGAGGGGCCTCTGCTTAAAGGGCCCTCAGCTGAAAGGACCTCACCTAAAGGGGATTCACCATACAGGGACCTGCACTGAAAGTGCTCTCAGGTGAGTGGGTCTCACCTGAGAGGAGCCTCACCTGGGGGGGAGTCCTCAGCTGAAAGGGCCTCACCTGTAAGGGGCCTCTTCTCTTCTCAGAGGCCCCTCACCTGAGAGGCCCCTCAGCTGAAAGGGCTTCAGCTGAAAAGGGTCTCGGCTGAGAGCGTCCCTCAGCTTAAAAGGACATCACCTGACAGGGTCCCCAAATGAGAGGGGCCTCACCTGGGAAGGGCCTCAGCTTAAAGGGGCCTCAGCTGTGAGTGCCTCGGTTGAAGTAGCTACTGAGAGGACCTCACCTGAGCAGGCCTCACTGAGAGGCCTCACCTAAGGGAGCCTCATCGGAGAGGCGACTCACCTGAAAGCGGCCAAAGTTGAAGGGGCCTTACCTGAAAAGGACTGTAAGGGGCCTCACCTGACAGGGCCTCAGCTGGAGGGACCTAGCTAACAGGGCTTTACCTGAAAAGGTCTTCACCTGAGGTGGGGGGGGGGGGGCCCTAGCTGAAAGCAGCCTCACCTGAGAGTGGCCTCAGCTGAAAGGGCCTCACCTGAAACGGCCTTTCCTGGGAGGGTCCGAAGGGTCCTTGACATCGCAGACATCCGCGTGGCCATGGCAGACGCAGAGGCCGCTGGTGCTGATGTCCTTGGTGCTGTAATAATACTGCACTGCAGGCCCCTGAGCACCAGGGCCCAGGCTCACCCACCCGCGTCCCAGGGCCTCAGGCCCAGGCTGCCCCCCAGAGCCGGCTCCTCCCCCCTCTGCAAGGGGCTGCCCCACATGCTAGACAGGGTGGGCTCACCCGGTGCATGACTGTGGGGTCCCGTAGCGCCTTGCCCATGAGGTGACCCAGCGGTGTGTTGGAGGCTTTGTTGCGCAGCAGTGGTGAGTAGGAGTAGTTCATGGTCCCTGGGCACCCATTCACCAGGGACACCAGGATCTGCAGAAGGTGTAGACGGTGAGGCCAGGTGTGGCCACCAGAAGCAGACCGGCAGAACCCACCACCACGCTGTCCTCGGAGCCACCTCGCCATTCTCCAGGGGCACGATGCGTGAGTACTCAGTGGGGCAGATGGCGTCATCATCCCATGTGATGGGCTCCAGCGTCCCGGGCCCCAACCGCTCCAGGCAGTCCCTCTTGGAGGCTGCAGGAAAGGGCTAGAAAGGGAGTGCTGAGGCCACCAGAAAAGCCCGCGGGCCCAGAGCCTGGGGTGCATTGGCCTGAAGCTAGGGGTCACACTGGTCCTTCAGGCTCTGTGGCTGCAGACAGGGCTCACTGGGGGAGGTCCCAGGCAGTGGGCCTGACCGAGGTGGATACAGAAGCACATTCCTGTGGTCCCACAGCATGATTTCCAGCCAGGACAGGTGGCCAGACAGTGCCCCTACCACCAAGCAAGTCCAGCCTCCAGAACATCTGTCAGTGCCGTCCCAGGACGGGCTCTGTCCTGTCACCCACTGACTGGCCCCCAGCCACTGAGTCCCAGGCCAGGTGGCATGGAGCGAGTTGGGACCCAGTGCTGCCATCAGAGCCCTGGGGGGAGACAGACTGGCAAATAGGCCCTTCTAGTGCTGAGCCAAGCTGGGAGGCCCCACTAGCCCAGGACTGGGGGCTGCAGCTTCCCTGTGGCCCTGGGCTAGTAGGACAGCCCTGGCCCAGGGCAAAGGGAAGCTGTTCCTCCAGGGGCACCTGGAACCCCCAGGCCCTGCCCAGGGGGTCCTGCACAGCCTCTGCTACTTTCTCCTGACATCGGCCCTGCCTGATCCCAGGGAGGTGCCCGTAGCCTCATTTCTCATTGTTCTGGCCAGAGGACCACATTTTGGGCTTTCCCATGTGCCTTTGCCCCTGGGGTTTAGTAAGGCCATTCCTCAGCACAGCCTTCACAGGGCACTTTGGACACCGCCTCCGGGAAGCCCTCCCTGACTGCAGCCCATCCACCCCGCCCTTTGCCCTGTGCATCCCCTCGCTAGTCATCACTGCCCCAAATGGACATCTGCACACACCCATGATGGCCCCGCTGGCCCCATGCCTGCATCCGGGGTGCACACGTGCCCATCAGCCCACTAGCGTATGCTGCGCCCAGCTCCTCAGGTCACCCAGGCCTATTGGGATGAGCCCCTGAAGGAGCAGAGGCTCTTGGGGGCTGAGGGTCCTTCTGGGCTGGGGGCTGGAGGTGGGCTTATGCTGCCACAGGTGTCCCCCCAAACCCCCAGGGACTTAGAACTGGGCAGCTCCACCCCCACGCACAAGAGGAGTGGCTCCCTGCGGGTCGGGACCATAGCCCCCCAGGAGAGGTCTCTGGCCCCTAAAAACTGTCAAGGGCGACAGGCTGACCATGGAGTGGGCAGGCGGGGGGCACATTGATCCTCCCAGGATAGGGTGAGTGCCTTGGTGGGACCCCACCGTCAACCCCTGGTGTGCATGTCCCATGTAGATGTCCCCACGTCCCATCCACCTGGGGGGCAGCTGGTCTCTAGGCTCAGCCCCTACATGACAATGAGGAGGGGGTGTAGTTTCCAGGGAGGGAGACAGGGCCCTACACACACACACACACACACTGCAGTGCAGGAAACAAAGGGGAAAAGGCCCCGGGGGCCTGCCGGGAGTTCTCTCCATCTTCCTCCCCCCGCCATCTGCACAAGAACCCAGCTCCCAACAGTAGTGGGGGGCTCCCGACAGAGGGCAGAGTCTCAGCTGGCGCATACTGCTGCTCACAGGTGGGGCGGGATGGCAGGAGGCGGAGTACCCGTCATGCCCGGCGGCTTTGCATGAGGCTTTGTACGCAGCATTGCACGTGGTGTGAGAGGACGCAGTGCCGCCATGTTAGCTTTGCCCCCGCAGGCGCCGCCTCCCTGGCGCCTGCCTGCCTGGCCTCAGAACCGAAGCGACTGCGACCCCTTGGTCCTCTCTCAGACGTGAGGCCCCCAGGGTGAGTTCAACCTTCCTGTCTGAGCCCCACGGGCACCGCCTTCCTGTCTGCAGCCGCCTGCTGAGGGGCGGCCGGTTCTCAGAGACGCGGGAGGGGCTCCGTGTGGACATTTGGAAACGGGGAACGCACAGTTTCCACGGCACTGAGGTCCCCCATGCCCAGGACGTGGTGGCCACGGGTGTGACGTCCATGCGGTGGCCTCTCCACCCTAATGGGGTATCACACTCTGAGCTGGACGTGGGTCTGGCTCAGCCTCTGTGAGGGAGTTCGTTGTCATCTCTGTTTCACTGGCAGGGTGTTCAGGTGGTTGTTCATAAATGTAGTTTCCTTATACTAACTTCATCCTTCCAGGGAATGTGCCGTCACAGCACAAAGTCTTCTGTGTCCTACCTTCAGAGTCTCCAGGGTCATTGCTGTGTGAGGTCTGCTACTTCATGGTAAGTACTCCCGTGTGTTTTACCATGTGTTTCACAGCAGCCACACACTCCCAGGTCATCCCCTTTAACGCCGAATCAGGAAATACACCTTTCTCCCTGACAGTCCGATCCACCGGGCCCACTTCACCGCCTTCCCCAACTGGGAGAAAAGTGTGTGTTTCCCTTGAGTTCCAGTTTTCTTTTTCTGGAACTGTTTCTGAGACTATCCCTCAGTTTCTCAGCCTTGGCAGATCTAAAGAGCAGAGATGACTCCAAGGTGGGTGTGGGCAGCACTTTTTCCTGAGCAGGACAGGACTGCCATGGCCTGCAGACCCTGAGCGGTCCTGTCTGCTACCCTCTGCCATGCAGTCTACCCCAGCTGTTGGCAGTCTACTCTGCTTTCATTTTTAGGTGCACAGCAGGCTTTTGGTATCTCAGGGGTTTTATTAGGGTTCTGTCAATCTGTCCACACAGTGGACACCCCTAGCAAATTTTCTAAGGCTTTGCCCAGCTAGACCCTTAAAGTCACAGCAGTTTGTAATATCTAACAGTAGAAAAAATGGATGATGTGATTTTTCAAAACACAAAAAACTTTCTTTTCTTCTTTCTTTTGAGACAGTCTCACTGTGTTGCCCAGGCTGGAGTGCCATGGCGTCAGCCTAGCTCACACAGACCTCAAACTCCTGGGCTCTAACCATCCTTCTGCCTCAGCCTGCCAAGTTTCTGGGACTATATGCATGCGTTACCATACCCCACTAATTTTTTCTATATATTTTCAGTTGTCCAGCTAGTCTCTTACTATTTTTAGTAGAGATGTAGTCTGGCTCTTGCTCTGGCCGGTCCCGAACTCCTGAGCTCAAAGGATCCACCCATCTTGACATCCCAGAGTGTAGGATTGTAGGCGTGAGCCACTGCTCCCGGCCCCCCCCAAAAAATTATTATTTGATATATTGTGTGTAAGAATCACCTTCGATTTATATATAAACCAAGGAAATAGCTAAATACAGGATTTATATTTGGGATAATTAGTAAAGAAAAATTAAATCTCCCTGCCAAATGAAAGGCAAATGACCCAATTGATCATGGATATTTCATAAGAGTTTATTGAACCACATATTACCTTACTGTAATTCTCTAGCCATGTGTGTGCACATGTGCGTGCACACCAGTTGCAAGGTATCTCAGGTTTGCACACTTATGTTTACATCACCAATCGATATAGTTAAGTGATAAAATCCTAGTCCATATTATGACAATGTATATAAATATTTGAAAGCACTTTTTAAAATTTCACCATTTTAACACTTGTGAATATATAATTCAATGGAGGGTCGTACATTGCCCGTGTTGTGCAACTATCTATTTATTAATAGTTACAGATGGTTTTTTTCTTCCTCTGAAGGAAACTCAAAGCCCGTTACAAAGTCACTTTCCTTTCCCTGTCCCCCAAGTCCCTGGCAAGCACTAATCTATTTTTCATCACCATGGATTTGCTTGCTCTGGACATTTCATACAAATGGAATCATAATATGTGGGGTTTTGTGTCTGATTTCTTTCACTTAGGATGTTTTCAAGGTTCATCCATGTGATATACATCAGTACTTCATTCCTTTTTTCTGTATGAGTAACTACAGCATTCACCATTCCTTTTTTTTTTTTTTTTTTTGAGACAGGGTCTCACTTTGTTGCCCAGACTAGAGTGAGTGCCATGGCATCAGTGTAGCTCACAGCAACCTCAAACTCCTGGGCTTAAGCGATCCTACTGGCTCAGCCTCCCCAGTAGCTGGGACTACAGGCATGCGCCTCCATGCCTGGCTAATTTTTTGCTATATGTATTTTTTTTTAGTTGGCCAGATAATTTCTTCCTATATTTAGTAGAGACGGGGTCTCACTCAGGCTGGTCTCGAACTCCTGACGTCGAGCGATCCACCCACCTCGGCCTCCCAGAGGGCCAGGATTACAGGCCTAAGCCACCGTGCTGGGCCAGCATTCACCATTCTTAAGTGCACACTTCAGTGGCACAAACCACGTCCATGTTTTTTTGTAACTGTGACCACCATCCATCTCCAGAATTTCTTTCATCTTCCCCAAGGGGAACCCTGCACTTGTTAAACACTTACTTCATATTTTCTCTTTCCCCAGCCCCTGAAAACTACTCCAGCTAACTCATAAGTAGAGCATACTCTATTTGTCGTTGTGTGCCTGGGTTGGTTCACTTAGCACAATGTTGTTGCGTTTGTCAGAATTTCCTCATTTTTAAGGCTGAATTATATTTCATTGTGTGAATAGACCACATTTTATTTTTCTCCTCATCTGTCAGTGGACACCTGTGTTGCTTCCTCCTTTTGGCACAGTGAATAATGCTGCCATGAACGTGGGTGTTCAAGTCCCTGTTTTCAGTTCTTTTCAGTATATACCCAGAAGTGGAATCACTGTGTTGTAAGTGAATTCCATGCTTAATTTTTGAGGTACTGCTATATTGTGCCCATAACAGCTGCTCCGTTTCAGTTTTCTCTTTTCTTTTTATGGCTGAATAATATATCAGGTTATGATATACCTAATTTTGCTTATCCATCCATCTGTTGACCGACGTTTGGGTTATTTGCACCTTTCAGCTATTGTGAACAGGGTGTTATAAATATTCATGTACAAGTTCTTGTTTGAACACTTGTTTTCTAATCTTTGGAGTATGTACCTTGGAATGGAATTGTTGAGCTATGGTAATTCTGCATGTAAATTTTTGAGGGAAGATTCACCTAGTTTACACACAGCCTGTAACATTTTATATTTCTACAGGCAGTATTTAAGGGTATCCAGGTTTTCTGTATTTTTGCCAACAGATATCTTTAATTTTTTTAAATAATAGCCTTTCAAGCGTGTGTGAGTGGGTATGTCATTGTCATTGGAATTTGAATTACCATAATAACTAATAATGTGTAATATCTTCTTATGTGCTTTTTGGCCAATTGTTTGTTATTATGTGTGTGTGTGTGTGTGTGTGTGTGTGTGTGTGTGTGTGTGTGTGTGTAGTGTCAATTTTAGGCTCTTTATCCATGTTGTTATTTGATTGTTTGACTTTTTCCTGTTCAGTCTTAAAAGCTACTTATATATACTGGATAGGAGACCCTCATCAGATATATAACGTGCCTCTGTCGGTTGTCTTCTTACTTTCTGGGTGGTGTCTTTGGATTTCCAAAGGTTTTTAATTTTGAGGAAATTTTTCTTTACTGGCTGTGCTTGTGGTGTCAGATCAAAGAAACCATTCTTACGTCCAACATTATGAAAGTTTATCTCCATGTTTTCTTCTAGGGTTTATGTTTTCACCTTTTACATTTAGGCCTGTGGACCATTTTGAGTTCAATTTTTCTGTTTGGTATGCTGTCAGGGTACAGTTTCATTCCTGTGCGTGTGGATAGTTGTCTGACATTGCTTGTGGAATTTAGGGACCTCAGGGCTTGTACACAATCAATTGATCATAGAGGTATGAATTTATATCTGGACCCTCAGTTCAATGTCATTGATCTATATGCGTACCTTCATGCCAGTATCATCCTGTTTTGATTGTTGTTGCTTTGCAGTAAAATTTAACATTCAAAATTGGGAAGTGTGAACCTCCAAGTTTGTCTTTCTTTTTCAAGAAGGTTTTGGTTATTTGTGTTCCCTTAAAATTCCATTTTAATGTTAGGATCAGTTTGTCCATTTTGGCCGAGAGGCCTTTTTGTATTTTTGTAGGGATTGCATTGGGTTTGAGATCACCTGTGCCGTATGGCCATCTTGAAACATATTAAGTCTCCAGTCGATGAACGTGGAGTGTCTTGACATTTGTTTAGATTTTCTTTAGCTTTTTTCGATAAAGTTTTGTAGTTTTCCACATACAGGTCTTGCACATTTGTTAATTTTTTTCTCGAGTGGGTTATTTTTGTTGATATAGTTCAAATGCAATTTTTGTCTTAATTTCATTTCGACGTTCTTGATCACCAGAGTACAGAAATAAAACAGTAATTGAAATGTTGTTCTGTTACCTATCCGTTTTTGTTTGCTGGTTCAAATAAATTTTTTGAATTCTTCGGGATTTTCTATATTTAAGGTGATGTGATTTGGAATCTGTGGATAGATTTACTTTCCATTCATGTCTGGATGCATTTTTATTTCCCATTCTTCTCTAATTGTTCTGTATAGAACTGTCAGTGCAATCTTATTTTTTTGTTTCAAAATACTAATTATGGTGGTACAAGTATTTTTGTTACATGGCTATCTTGTGTAGTGCTGAAGTCAGAGGTGTTGGTGTGTCCATCAGCAGAATATAGTGTTCATGTGGGCAAGTTTTTATCCTACACCCACTGTCCATTCTTTCCCCTTTTAGATTTTCATGTCCTTTATATTGCCATGTGCCTCTGTGTATCCATGTAATAGCTCCCACTTATTTGTGAAAACATAGGGTGTTTTGTTTTCCATTCCCGAGATAGTTCATTTAGGGTAATGGTCTCCAGTTCCCCCCACATTGCTGCAAATGACATTATTTCATTCCCTTTTGTTTTTAGAGACAGGGTCTCCCTCTGGTGGCCGCGATAGGGTGCAGTGGCATGATCATATCTCACTGCAACCTCACAGTCTGGGCTCAAGTGATGCTCCTGTCTTAGCCTCCTGAGTAGCTGGGACTACAGATACATGCCATCTTGCCCGCCTAATTTATTTATTTTTTTAGAGACGGGGTCTCACACTTGCTCAGGCTGGTATTTCATTCCTTTTTATGGCTGAGTAGCACACTGATATTTATACATGTATTTGTGTGTGTGTGTATACACACACAAACACACATTTTTGTCCCCTTATGAATTTAATGGCACTTAAGTTGATTCCACATCTTTGCAATTGTGAAGTGTGCTGTGCTAAACATTTGAGTGCTGGTGTCTTTTGGATAAAATGACTTCATTTCCTTTGGCTAGATACCCAGGAGTGGGATTGCTGGATTGAATGGTAGGTCTACATTTATTTCTTTGAGGAGTCTCCATAATGTTTTTCATAGAGGTTCTACTATTTTGTAGACTGATCAGTGCATCAGCGTTCCTTTCTCTATGCATCTGTGGCAGCATCTGTTGTTTTTTGTCTTTTTTTTTTTTTTTTTTGGAGACAGAGTCTCGCTTTGTTGCCCAGGCTAGGGTAAGTGCTGTGGCATCAGCCTAGCTCACAGCAACCTCAAACTCCTGGGCTTAAGCAATCCTACTGTCTCAGCCTCCCGAGTACCTGGGACTACAGGCATGTGCCACCATGCCTGGCTAATTTTTTCTATATATATTTTTAGTTGTCTAGATAATTTCTTTCTATTTTTAGTAGAGATGGGGTCTTGCTCTTGCTCAGCCTGGTCTCGAACTCCTGACCTCGAGTGATCCACCCGCCTGGGCCTCCCAGAGGCCGGATTACAGTGCTAGGATTACAGGCATGAGCCACCGCGCCCGGCCATGTTTTTTGTCTTTTTAATAATGGCCATTCTGATTGGGGCAAGGCCCTTCCTTATGGTAGTTTAAATTTGCATTTCTCCATGATTAACAATGTTTAGCAGTGTTTCATGTTTTTTGGCAATTTGTCTATCTTCTTTTCAAAAGCTTCTGTTCTGGTCTTTTGCCCACTTTTTGATGAGGATGTTTATTTTTTTCTTGCTGATTTGTTTGGGTCTTTGCATATTCTGGATATCAGTCTTTTGTCAGATGCGTAGTTGCAAATATTTTGGCCCATTCTGTAGGTTGTGTATTCACTGCATTGATTATATCCTTTGCTGTGCACAAGTTTCCTAATTTAATTAAGTCCTGTTGATTTATTTTTGTTGTTGCTATATTTGGCTTTGGGGTCTTAGTCATAAATTCTTTGACTTGGCTGATGTCTAAAAAGGTTTGCCTACTTTTTACCTAGAATTTTTATGGTTTCATACTTTTCATTTAACTCTTTAATGCACCCTGAATTTATTTTTGTATATAGTGAGAGAGGTACCCTGTTTCCTTTTTCTGCATATGGATATCCAATTTTCCCAGCGCTGTTTATTGAATAGGGCTTCCTTTCCTCAGTGTATGTTTTCTGCTTTGTCAAAAATCAGTTAGTTGGTGCTAGGTAGATGGTTTAATGTCTGGGTTCTTTATTTGTTCCCTTGGATTAGTCTCAGTTTTTTACACCAGTACCATGGTGTTTGGGTTCCTGTAGCCTTGTAGTATAATTTGATGTCACGTAATGTCATACCTCCAGGTTTGTTGTTCAGTATAATGTTGCATGCAGAGGTGAAAGTGAGCATCTCTGCTTTGTCCCTGATCTTAGTGGCAAAAGCTGTGGTTAGGGCTTAGGGTTTTTAGAGTTAGGGTTAGTGTTAGAGTTGGGGTTGGGTCCTGTTAATAATTCAGTATGTTATGGTCACAAGGATTCTGTTTTGTTAGTCTTATGGTCTATGTTTATTTTTTTCCTAACATAAATGCTGGTCAATTGTATCTAAACTCCTGGAACTCAGTTGTAAGGTTTCTCTGAGGTTTGCTTGGCTAAGAGGGGTCCATTCAGTTGGCATGGGTCTTAGGGTTTTATTTCAATTTACATTACCATGATTTCACTAGTATAATTTAGTAATGGTTTCTTTATGTATGCATGGGAGGAAACAGCCAGGAAAACTGTGTAAATCTCCAAGAGGTGGCTCTGAGTTCAGGCTTACATACTATCTTCAAGTGAAACAAAGAAAGAATGGGTGTCATAGGGGTCAGCAGTGGGGAGGTAACCAGGAAAAGCAAGGTAAGCAAGAGCAAGCATTGTCGTTCAGACTTAAATGGTGCCTGCCTTCCGCATTGCTAAGAATCCCTCATGATATAGTCATCCTTCTCTTCTTGGTATGAGAGGGAGACACTTTTACAAATGGAAGCAGGTCTCCTTCACAGACGTAAATTTTCCTGACAAAAAGGTAACTTCTGGCCTGTTTTCAGAGCTTCTCCTGGGTCTGTAGTGTTTCAAAATTATCAACTCAAAATAATCCTTATGTTGGGCTGGGCATGTTGGCTCATGCCTATGATCCCAACATTTTGGGAGGCCAAGGCAGGAGGCTCCATGGAGCCCAGGAGTTCAAGACCAGCCAGGGCAATACAGCAAGGACCCATCTGTACAGACACATAAAAAATTATTTGGCAGTGGTGGCTCATGCCTGTAATCCCAGGTACTTGAGAGGCTGAGGATCGCTTCAGCCTGGAAGTTCAAGGTGGCAGTGATCTGCGTTCGTGCCACTGCACTCCCGCCTGAGTGACAGAGACCCTGTCCAAAACAATAACAACAAGAACAAGAGGTATATCTTGGGGTGGCATATTCTACTCTTCTGTGCTGGCTTCCAAAGTGACTGTATACCATTATGCATTCTACCAGCCATGAATGAGAATTCCTGCCCTTCCTCCAGCAATGGTTTCTCCTTTTTTTTTTTTTTTATAGAGTTTAGTCATTCTAGCAGGCGTGCTACGGTATCTCATTGCTGCTGTAATCTGCTATTCCCTAACGATATATGTTGCTGAGCATCTCTTTGTATGATTATTTGCCATGTATGTATCTTCTTTGGTCAGGTGTGTGTTGAGATATGTACCCCTTTTTAATCGGGGTGTTTGTCTTCTTATTGTTGAGTTTTAAGGCTTCTTTTTATATGTTAATGTGAATTGTTCCTCCGGTATGTATTTTGCACATATTTCTTATCATTCTGTGGCTTGTCTTTTTATTCTTTGAACTTGGTCTTTCACAGAGTATAAATATTGAACATTATAACAGCCATGGTATTATTTTTTCTGTTGTGGATCAGATTCATTTTGTTGTTGTTGTTGTGTTAAAACCCATCACCAAACCCAAGGCCATGTAAATTTTCTTCTTTGTTTCTTCCCCGAATCTTTAAAGTTTTGCATTGCAGTTGAAGTCTGAGGATGATTTTGAATGAATATTGATGTCAGTTGTAAAGTTTATATCTACACTTATTTCATTCCATATGTTTTTTGCTTAATTGTTCCCTCCCTCCCGGTTTTTCCGAAAGACACAGGACAGTGAGGCCATCTGAGTTTGATTTTGCAGATCGTGGCTCCGAAGACTCTGAACTCGGAATTTAACTGGTTCCCCAGCAAGGCCAGGAGGGAGTACTCGCCACTGTAGGCCCCGCCCCATTAGCACCAAGGGCTTCAGTGCCGGTGCGGGCTGGCAGAGGGCGGAGCACCCATCATGCCCTTCGGCTTTGCACGAGGCTTTGTACGCAGCATTGCATGTGGCGTGAGAGGACGCAGTGCCGCCATGTTAGCTATGCCCCCGCAGGCGCCGTCTTCCTGGTGCCTGCCTGCTTGGCCTCAGACCCGAAGCCAGTGCGACCTCCTCGTGCTGACTCAGACGTGAGGCCTCGAGGGTGAGTTCAACCTTCCTGTCCGAGCCCCATGGGCACCGCCTTCCTGTCCGCAGCCACCTGCTGAGGGGCGGCCAGTCCTCATAAACCGGGAGGGGCTCCGTGTGGATATTTGGAAACGGGGAACCCACATTTTCCACCACATTGAGATCCCCATGCCCAGTACGTGGTGGCCATGGGTGTGATGTCCACGCGGTCGTCTCTCCACCCTAATGGGGTATCAGACTCTGGCTGGACATGGGTCTGGCTTAGCCTCTGTGAGGGAGTTTGTTGTCATCTCTGTTTTACTGGCAGGGTGTTCAGGTGGTTGTTCATAAATGTAGTTTCCTTACGGGAATTTCATCCTTCCAAGGAACGTGCCGTCGCAGTGCAAAGTCCTCTGTGTCCTGCCTTCAGAGTCTCCAGTGTCATCGCTGTGTGAAGTCTGCTACTTCATGGTAAGTACTCTTATGTGTTTTACCATGTGTTTTGCAGCAGCCACACGCTCCCAGGTCATCACCATTAACCCCGAATCAGGAAATACACCTTTCTCTCTGACAGTCCAATCCACCAGGCCCACGTCACCCGCCTTCCCTAACTGGGAGAAAAATGTGTCTTTCCCTTCGGTTCCAGTTTTCTTTTTCTGGAACTGTTTCTGAGACTATCCCTCAGTTTCCCAGCCTTGGCAGATCTAAAGAGCAGAGATGACTGCAGGGTGGGTATGGGCAGCGCTTCCTGGTGAGCAGCACAGGACTGCCATGGCCTGCAGACCCTGAGCGGTCTTGCCTGCTACTCTCTCCCATGCAGTGTACCCCAGCTGCCCGCTGTCTACTCTGCTTTCATTTTTAGGTGCACAGCAGGCTTTTGGTGTCTCACGGATTTTATTGGGATTCTGTCAGTGTCCACACAATGGACACCCTTAGCAAATTTTCTAAGGCTTTGCCCAGCTAGACCCTTAAAGTCACAGCAGTTTGTAATATCTAATAGTAGAAAAAGTGGATGATGTGATTTTTCAAAAGGCAAAAAACATTCTTTTTTTCTTTCTTTATTTTGAGACAGAGTCTCGTTGTGTTGCCCAGGCTGGAGTGCCATGGTGTCAGCCTAGCTCATGGCAACCTCAAACTCCTGGGCTCAGGCCATCCTTCTGCCTCAGCCTGCCAGGTTTCTGGGACTACAGGCATGCGCTATCATAGCCGGCTAATTTTTTTTTTTATATTTTTAGTTGTCCAGCTAGTCTCTTTCTATTTTTAGTAGAGATGGAGTCTTGCTCTTGCTCAGGCTGGTCTTGAACCCCTGAGCTCAAACAATCCACCCACCTTGGCCTCCTAGTGTGTAGGATTATAAGCGTGAGCCCCTGCTCCTGGCCCAAAAAACAAAAAAGTATTATTTGATATATCATGTGTAAGAATCACCTTCAATATATATATAAATCAAGGAAATAGCGAAACACAGGGTTTATATTTGGGATAATTACTAAAGAAAAATTTAATCTCCCTGTCAAATATAAGGCAAGTGGCCCAATTGATCATGAAAATTTCATAACAGTTTACTGAACCACATATTACGTTAGTGTAATTCTCTTGCTGTGTGTGTGCGCATGTACATGCACAGCAGTTGCATGGTATCTCAGGTTTGCACACTTATGTTTACATCACCAATCGATATAGTTAACTGGTAAAGTCCTAGTCCATATTATGACAATGTATATAAATATTTGAAAGCACCTTTTAAAATTTCACCATTTTTACCAGTTGTGAATATATAATTCAGTGGAGTGTCATACATTGCCCGTGTTGTGCAACCATCTATTTATTAATAGTTACAGATGTTTTTTTTTCCTTCCTCTGAAGGAAACTCAAAGCCCGTTATGAAGTCACTTTCCATTCCCTGTCCCCCAAGTCCCTGGCAGGCACTAATCTATTTTTCATCACCGTAGATTTGCCTGCTCTGGACATTTTATACAAATGGACTCATATAATATGTGGCCTTTTGTGTCTGATTTCTTTCACTTAGGACATTTTCCAGGTTCATCCATGTTGCGATACACATTATTACTTCATTCCTTTTTTCTGTATGATTAAATACATACAGCATTCACCATTTTTAAGTGAACACTTCAGTGGCACAAACCACGTCCATTTTTTTTGTAACTATCACCACCATCCATCTCCAGAATTTCTTTCATCTTCCCAAAGTGGAACCCTGCACTCATTAAACACTTCATATTTTCTCTTCCCTCAGTCCCTGGAAACTACTCCAGCTACCTTATAAGTAGAGCATACTCTATTTGTCATTTTGTGCCTGGGTTATTTCACTTAGCACGATGTTGTTACGTATGTCCGAATTTCCTCATTTTTTAAGGCTGAATTATATTTCATTGTGTGGATAGACCACATTTTGTTTATTTACTCATCTGTCAGTGGACACTTGTGTTGCTTCCACCTTTTGACACAGTGAATAATGCTGCCTTGAACGTGGGTGTTCAAGTCCCTGTTTTCAGTTCTTTTCAGTATATACCCAGAAGTGGAATCACTGTGTTGTAAGTGAATTCCATGCTTAATTTTTGAGGTACTGCCATACTGTGTTCTGTAACTACTGCTCCATTTCAGTTTCCTCTTTCCTTTTTATGTCTGAATAATATATTAGGTTATGGTATACCTAATTTTGCTTATCCACCCATCTGTTGATGGACATTTGGGTTGTGTGCACCTTTCAGCTATTGTGAATAGGGCTGTTATAAATATTCATGTACAAGTTCTTGTTTGAACACTTGTTTTCTAATCTGTGGAGTATGTACCTTGGAATGAAATTGTTGACCTATGGTAATGCTGCACGTAAATTTTTGAGGGAAGATTCAACTAGTTTACACAGCCTGTACCATTTTATATTTCTACAAGCAGTGTTTAAGGGTATCCAGGTTTTCTGTATCCCTGCCAACAGGTATCTTTAATTTTTTTTTAACAATAGCCTTTCTAGTGTGTGCAAGTGGGTATGTGATTGTGGTTGGAATTTGAATTTTGGATGACCTGTGACCTGGGCCTGGATTCTGGCAGGGGCAGTTGCTGCTGTCAGGATGAGCTGTGACCCTGGCGTGGACTCTGAGCAGTCACAGTTGGTGGAGTCTTGCAGGACGATCTGTGACCTGTGACCTTGTTGCAGAGTCTGCCCAGGCACAGTTGCTGGTATCTGTCAGGGAGTGACCAGGAGGTGGGGGGCCCACT
Source organism: Lemur catta (assembly GCF_020740605.2). Lineage (NCBI taxonomy): Eukaryota > Metazoa > Chordata > Mammalia > Primates > Lemuridae > Lemur > Lemur catta. The sequence goes on from NC_059134.1 coordinate 108,730,617, forward strand.
GTCAATCTTGCACACCCCTGGCCACTTCCTTGCACAGGGCACCTGCAGTGACACAGGACTGTGTGAGGTTGGGACAGCCCGGGGGCTGTGTGCATGTTCGTCTTCTGAATTCAAGTGAAGTTTGGGGAAGACACTTGGATATAAAACAGGAGAGGAGCCCTTTTACCTAAAGTTTTTCAAGTTTTTAACGCAACTCACCTCCCTCAGTACAGAATATAGGGTAGATGTAGCCACATTACAGACATGCGAGCTCAGGGTAGCTCAGAGGAGTGAGACTTCAGGGTGGGAGACAGGAGCCTGGATGTGTCCAGAAATGACTGAGGTACTCTGTGTGGGCAGAGAGAGCCAACCCTGGTTTCCTACCGCCTTCCTCCTGCCTACCACAGTTGCTGCTGCAACTTCCTCCTGGCCCACATCAGCAGGGGCTCCAGCCATCACACACACGCTCCACACCTGATAACAAGGAAGACATGGGTAATGGCTGCTCCTCCCTTCCAGGTCAGTGCAAGAATTCCAGTGGCCCTCTGCTCATCACTGAGTCCTGTTCCCAGCCTGGGATGTGCAGGAGCCAGGGAGAAAAAGCCTTCTTAGATGCCCTGCCCAGCAAGTTCCTGATCTCTTACAGAAAAGGAAGAAAGACATGCATTAAGGTAACCTAAGCAGCTGTCACAGTCTCCCACAATTTGGGACTGCTGGGAGAGTCCCCAGATGTTCTGTGGTCTGTAGCCCAGGCACGCCAGGTATTTAGGCAACCTGGGACATTGCACACATGAGCCCTGGTCTGTAGACCAGTTCCGCCAAGGTAATTTAGGAAACCTGATAAATCACATAGATGAGCCCTGGTCTGTAGACCAGTCCTCCCGGGATTTATGGAACCTGGGACAGCCCACAGATGAGCACTGGTCCTTAATCCAGGGCCCCTCAGGGATTTAGGGAAAGTCGAAAGCCTAAAGTTGAGCCCTGGTGTGTGCCCCGGTACCCCCAGGGATTTAGGCAACCTGGAACAGTCCACAGATCTGCCCTGGTTTGTAGACCAGTCCCACAAGGGATTCAGAGAACCTGGGACAGCCCACAGATGAGCCATGGTCTATAGATCAGTCCGCCCAGGAATTTAGGGACCTGGGATATCCCACAGATGAGTCCTGGTCTGCAGGCCAGTCCCCCTAGGGATTTAGGGAACCTAGGACATCCCAAGATGAGCCCTGGTGAGTAGGTCAGTCCCCCAAGGGATTTAGGGAACATGGGAAATCCTGCAGATGAGCCCTGGTCTGTAGGCCAGTACTCCCAGGGATTTAGGGAACCCAGAAAATCCCAGAGTTAAGCCCTGATTTTTAGGTCAGTACCCCCAGGGATCCAGTGAACCTGGGATATCGCAATAGATGAGCCCTAGTCATAAGGCCAGTCCCTCCAGGTATTTAGGGAACCTGGGACATCCCATAGATGAGCCCTGCTCTGTGGGCCAGTCCCCCCCTGGGATTTAGCGAACCTGGGAGAGCCCACAGATGAGACCTGGCATATAGGCTAGTTCTCCCCAGGGATTTACAGAACATGGTCCATCCCGCAGATGAGCCCTGGTCTGTAGGCCAGTACCCCAGGGATTCAGGGAACCTGGGACATCCCAATAGATGAGCCCTGGTCATAAGGCTAGCCCCTTCAGGGATTTAGGGAACTTGGGACATCACACAGATGAGCCCTGGTCTGTAGATAAGTTCCCTCCAGGGATTTAGGGAACATGGGACATCCCAGAGTTAAACTCTGGTCTGTAGGACAGTACTCCAGGGATTTAGGGAACCTCTGGACATCCCACACATGATCCCTGGTCGGTTTGCTCTTCCCCCCAGGGATTTGGGCAACCTGGGAAAGCTCTGGTTTGTAGACAAGTCCCCCCAGAGATTTAGGGAACCAGGGACAGCCCACAGATGAGCCCTGGTCAATAAACCAGTCCCCAAGGGGTTTGGGCAACCTGGAACAGCCCACAACTGAGCCCTGGTCTATAGGCCTGTCCGGCCTTGAATTTAGGCAACATGGAAAAGCCCACAAATGACCCTGGTGTGTATCCCAGCCCCCCCCCCAAGGGATTTAGGGAATCTGGGACAGCCCACAGAGGAGCAATGTTCTGTAGGCCGGCCTCCCAGTGATTCAGGGAACCTGGGAAAGCCCACAGATGAGCCCTGGTGTGTAGTCCAGACTGACCCAGGAATTTAGGGAACGTCGGACATCCCAAACATTAGCCCTGGTCTTTAGGCTAGTCTACCCCAAGGATTAGGGAACATGTGACAGCCCACAGATAAGACCTGGTCTCTAGGCCACACCCCCCCAGGATTTAGGTAACCTGAGACAACCCACAGAGGAGCTGTGGTCTGTATACCAGTCCCCCCTGGGATTTAGGGAACCTGGGACATCCCACAGATGAGCTCTGGTCTGGAGTTTTGTCCCCCCAGGGATTTAGGGAATCTAGGACATCACAATAGATGAGCCCTGGTCTGTTGGTCAGACCCGAAGGGATTTTGGGAACATAGGACAGTGCCACAGATGAGCCCTGGTCTGTAGGCCAGGCCCCCAGGTATTTAAGGAATTTGAGAGAGTCCACAGATGAGCCCTGGTCTGTAGACAGACCCCCAGAAATGCTGGCAACCTTGGACATCCCAAAGATGACCCCTGGTCTGTAGACCAGTCACCCAGGGACTTAGGTTCCCTGGGAAATCCCACCCATTAGCCCTGGTTTGTAGAACAGTTCCCCCAGGTATATAGGGAATTAGGACATCCCACAGATGAGCTCTGTTCTCTAGGCCAGTCCTCTTGTGATTTAGGGAACCTAGGACATACCCCAGATGAGCTCTGGTCTATAGACAGTCCCCCCAATAATTTACAGAACCTGGGACAACCCACAAATGAGCTTTGTTGTTTAGGTCATTCCCCCCCCCCAAGAATTTAGGGAACCTGGGACAGCCCACAGATGAGCCCTGCTCTGTAGGCCAGTCGCTCCAGGGATTCAGGGAACCGGAGATATCCCACAGATGAGCCCTGGTCTGTAGGCTAGCCCCACCAGTGATTCAGGAAACCTGGGACAGCCCGCAGGTGAGCCTTGGTGTGTAGGTCAGACTGCCCCAGAAATTTAAGGAACCTGAGACAGCCCACAGATGAGAGCTGGTCTGTAGGCCAGACCCCCCAAGGATTTAGGTAACCTGAGACAACCCACAGATAGGCCCTGGGGTGTAGACCAGTCCCCGCTGGGATTTAGGGAACCTAGGACATGCCACAGATGAGCCCTGGTCTGGAGGACTGACCCACACAGGGATATAGTGAACCTTAGACATCCCACAGATGAGCCCTGGTCTGGAGTAGTGTCCCCCCTAGGGATTGAGGGAATCTAGGATATCCCAACACAGGAGCCCTGGCCTGTGGGCCAGACCCCAAGGGATTTAGGAAACCTAGGACAGGCCACAGATGAGCCCTGGTCTGTACACCAGTGCCACCCAGGAATTTAGTGAACTTGGGATATCCCACAGATGAGTCCTGGGCTTTAGGCCAGTCCTCCCCAGGGATTTAGGAAACCTGATACAGCACAGAGATCAGCTCTTATCTGTAGTCCAGTCCCTTCAAGGGAGTTAGGGAACCTGGGACAGGTCACAGATGAGCCCTGCTCTGTAGGCCAGTCCCCCTCAGGGATTTACAGAACGTGGGGCAGTCCACAGATGAGCTGTGGTCTGTAGACCAGTCCCTCAAGGGATTTATGAAAAATGGGACATCCCCCAGATGATCCCTGGTTTGTAGGCCAGTCCCCCCAAGGATTTGGGGAACTTGGGCGAGCCCACCGATGAGCCCTGGTTGGTAGACAGTCCCCCAGCAATTTCAGGAACCTTAGACACCCCACAGATGAGCCCTGGTCTGTATACCAGTCACCCCACGGACTTAGGGAACCTGTGACAGGCCCCAGAGGAGGCCTGGTCTATATACAGTCCCCCCATGAATTTAGGGAACCTGAGACATCCCACAGATGAGCCCTAGTCTGTAGGCCACTTCCCTCAGGTATTCAGGGAACCTTTGACATCCCATAGATGTGCCCTGGTCTTTAAATCAGTCCTAAGAGGTTTTGACAACCTGCAACAGGCCACCCCTGAGCCCTGGTCTGTAGGCTTGTCCCCCCTTGGATTTAGGCAACCTGGGACAGCCCAAAAATGACCCTGGTCTTCAGGCCTGTCCCCCAAGGCATTTAGGGAACCTGGGACAGCCCATGGAGGAGCCCTGGTGTGTAACCCAGTCTTCTCCAGGAACTTAGGGAACCTGGGACAACCCACAGATGATCCCTGGTTGAAGGCTAGCACCCCCCCCAGGGATTCAAGGAACCTGGGACAACCCCCAGATGAGCCCTGGTGTGTACGCCAGCCTACCCCAGGTATTTAGGGAATGTAGGACATCCCAAAGGTCAGCACTGGTCTTTAGGCCAGTTCCCCCAGGGATTTGGGGAACCTGGTGCATCCCACAGATGAACCCTTATTTATAGACAGTCCCCCCAATAATTTAGGGAACCTGGTACAGCCCACAGCTGAGCTCTGGTGTGTTGGTCTGTCCCACCCCCCAAGGATTTAGGGAACCTGGGACAGCCCAGAGATGAGCTTTGTTGTATAGTCCAGTTCGTTGAGGGATTTAGGAAACATGGGAAATCCCACAGATGAGCCTCTGTCTGTAGGCCAGTCTGTCCAGGGATTTAAGGAATCTGACGTATCCCAGTGTTAAGCCGTGGTCTGCAGGCCTATACCCCAGGGATTCAGGGAACCTGAGATGTCCCAATAGATGAGCCCTGGTCTGTAGACTGGTCCCCCCTGCCATGTATGGAACCTGGGACTCCCACAGATGAGCCCTGGTTTGTTGGCAAGTCCCCCAAGGGACTTATGGAACCTGGGACATCCCATATATTTACCCTGGTTTGCATGTCAGTCCCCCCAGGGATTTAGAAAAGTTGGGACATCCCTCAGATGAGCCCTGGTCTGCAGTCAGTCCCCCAGGGATTTCGGCAACCTGGGACACCCCACAGATGAGCCCTTGCCTGTAGACCCCTCACCACAGGGACTAAGGAAACCTGGGACATCCCACAGATGAGCTCTGGTCCTTAGGGCAGTCCCCTCAGTGATTTAGGGAATCTGGGAAATCCAAAAAATGAGCCCTGATGTATAGATAGTCCCCCCAGGAATTTAGGGAACCTGGGACTGCTCACTGATGAGTCCTGGTCTGTAGGCCAGTCCCCCCCAGGGATTTAGGGAATCTGGGACACCTCACTGATGGACACTGGTGTATACCTCAGTCCCCCCTGGGATGTAGGGAACCTGGGACATCCCACAGATGAGCGCTGGTCTGTGGCCCTGTCCCACCAGGGATTTAGGGAACCTGGGACAGCTCTGTTCTGTAGGCTAGTCCCCAAGGATTTAGGGAACTTGGGACATCACACAGATGAGCCATGGTCTGTAGGCCAGTCTCCCAAGGGATTTAGGCATCCTGGGATGCCCCACAGGTGAGTCCTGGTCTGTATACCTGTCAGCACAGGGTCTAAAGGAACCTAGGACATCTCACAGATGAGCTCTGGTGTGTAGGTAAGTCCCTCCAGTAATTTAGTGAACCTAGGACATCCCACAAATAAGCCCTGGTGTATATGCCATCCCCGCTGGTATTTAGGGAACCTGGGACAGCCCACTGATGAACTGTGGTGTGTAGGTCGGTCCCCCTGGTTTTGCTATCAGCCCTACCATATAGTTGTAAAGCAGTATCAGAATTTGGGATCACTAGGGTGTTTCACTAAGTGAAACACACTAAACCCTTATCTAAATCCTTATCCCCCAAGGAATTAGGGATTCTGGTAAAGCCCACAGATGACCCCTGGTCTGTTGGCAAGTCCCGCTTAGGATGTAGGTAACCTCAGACATCCCACAAAGGAACGCTGGTCTGGAGGCCAGTTTCCCCCAGGAATTTTGGGAATCTGGGACATCCAAATAGATGACCCCTGGACTGTAGAACAGACCCCCTGGGATTTAGAAAACCTGGGACTTCCCACTGATGAACCCTGCTCTGTAGACCAGTCACCCCAGGCACTTAGGGAACCTGTGACAGTCCACAGATGAGCCCTGTCACAGACAGTCTCTCCAGGGATTTAGGGAACCTGGGAGATCCCATAGATGAGCCCTGGTGTATAGACCAGTTCCCCCAGGTATTTAGGGAACCTTGGACATCCCAAAGATGATCCTTGGTCTGTAGGCCAGTCCCTCCAGTGATTTAGGGAACCTGAGAAATCCCATAAAGGAGCCCTGGTCTATAGACAGTCCCCTCAGGGATTTGGGGAACTTGGGACACCCCACAGATGAGCTCTGGTGTGTAGGTCAGACTCCCCCAAGTATTTAAGTAACCTGGGATAGCCCATAGATGAGCCTTGGTCTGTAGGCCAGTTCTCCTTGGGATGTAGGGAACCTAGGACATCGCATAGATGAGCCCTGGTCTGCAGGCCATTCCCTCCATGGATTCAAGGACTCTGGGATATCCCACAGATGAGCCCTGGTTTGTAGACCAGTCCATGCTGGGATTTAGGGAACCTGGAACAGCCCACAGATGAGCCCTTGTTTGTAGGCCAGTCCCACCCAGGCATTTAGGAAACCTGGGACAGCACATACAGGAGCCCTGCTCTGTAGGCCAGTCCCCAGCCCTGGCATTTCGGGACCGTTGGACAGCCCACAGATGAGCCCTGTTCTGTAGACCAGTCCCTAAAGGGATTTAGAGAACATGGGACATCCCACAGATGATCCCTGGTTTTTAGACCAGTCCTCCAAGGGATTTAGGGAATTTGGGATTGCCTACAGTTGAGCTCTGGTCTGTAGACCATCCCTCAGCGATTTCAGCAACCTGGGACACATTACAGATGAGCCCTGGTGTCTTGACCAGTCTCCCCAGCGACTTAGTGAACCTGTGACAAACCAAAGATGAGCCCTGGTCTACAGACAGTCCCCCCAGAGATGTAGGGAGCCTGGGACCTCCCACAGATTAGCCCTGGTTTGTAGACCAGTTCTTCCAGGTATTTGGGAAACCTTGGGTATCCCACAGATGAGCTCTGGTCTGTAAGCCAGTCCCTCCAGTGATTTAGGGAATCTGGGACATCCCACAGATGAGCTCTTGTGTGTAGGCCAGGCCCCCGAGGGATTTACAGGACATGGGACATCCCACAGTTGAGGCCTGGTCTGTAGGCCAGTACCCCAGGGATTCAGGGAATGTGGGACATCCCAGTAGATGAGCCCTAGTCTGTAGACCAGTCTCCCCTGGGATTTAGGGAACCGGGGACATCCCATATATCAGCCGTGGTCTATAGACAGTCCCCCCAGGGATTTAGGGAACCTGGGACAGCCCACAGATGAGACTTGTCTCTAGGCCAGTCCCCTTTGAAATGTAGGGAACCTCAAATATCCCACAGATAGGCCCTGGTGCATAGGCCAGACCCCTCTGGGTTTTTGGGAACCTGGGACAGCCCACAGATGAGCCTTGGTCTATAGACAGTCCCCCCAGGAATTTAGGGAAGCTCGGACCACCACCCACAGATGAGCTGTGGTGTGTAGGCCAGTCCCCCCCCCTGGAATTTAGGGAACCTGGGACAGCCCAAGATGAGCCCTGGTTTATAGAGAGTCCCACAGCAATTTCAGCAACCTGGGACACCCCACAGATGAGCCCTGGTCCGTAGGCCAGTCACGCCAGGGACTTAGGGAAACTGTGACAGGCCACAGAGGAGCCCTGGTCTCTAGACAGTCCCCCCAGGGTTTTAGGGAACCTGGGACATACCACAGGTGAGCTCAGGGCTGTAGGCCAGTCCCCCCCTTGGATTTAGGGATCCTGGTAGAGACCACAGATGAGCCCTGGTCTGTAGTCCAGTTGTCCCCAGGGATTCAGGATCATGTGACATCCTGCAGATGATCCCTTGTGTGTAGACCAGTCCCCTGAGGTATTTAAGGGACATGGGACATCCAAGAATTAAGCCCTGGTTTGTAAGCCAGTACCCAAGGGATTCCGGAAACCTGGGACAGCCCACAGATGAACTCTGGTCTGTAGACCAGTACCCCCAAGGGACTTAAGGAACCTCAGACTTCCCACAGAGGAGCTGTGCTTGGTAGCTCAGTTCCACCAGGGATTTAGGAACCTGGTACAGTTCTGTTCTGTAGGCTAGTCCCCCAAGAGATTTAGGGAACCTGGGACATCCCACAGATGAGCCCTAGTTTGTCAACCAGTTCCCCCAGGTATTTAGGGAACCTTGGATATCCCACAGATGAGCCCTGGTCTGTAGGCCAGTCTCCCCAGTGATTTGGAGAACCTGGGACATTCCACAAATCATCCGTCATCTATAGACAGTCTCCCCAGGGATTTAGGGAACATGGGACAGCCCACAGATGAGCCCTAGTCTGTAGGCCAGTTCCCCTTGGGATATGGGGAATCTGGGACATCCCACAGGACAGTCCTGGTTCATAGGCCTGTGCCCCCAGGATTTCGGGAAGCTGGGACAACCCTCAGATGAGCCCTGGTCTGTAGGCCAGTCCTGCAAGGGATTTAGGGAGCCTGGGACATACCAGAGGTGAGCCCAGGGCTGTAGGCCAGTCCCCTCCTTGGATTTAGGGATCCTGTAGAGACCACAGATAAGCCCTGGTCTGTAGGCCAGTTCTCCCCAGGGATTTAGGGTCATGGGACATCCCGCAGATGATCCCCTGTGTGTAGGCCAGCCCTCCAAGGGATTTAAGGGACATGGGACATCCAAGAATTAAGCCCTGGTTTGTAAGCCAGTACCCGAGGGATTCTGGAAACCTGGGACAGCCCACAGATGAGCTCTGGTCTGTAGACCAGTCCCCCCCCAGGGATTTAGGGAACCTCAGACAGCCCACAGAGGAGCTGTGCTCTGTAGCCCAGTTCCACCAGGGATTTGGGATCCTGGGACAGTTCTGTTCTGTAGGCTGGTCCCCCCAGAGATTTAGGGAATCTGGGACATCCCTCAGATGAGCCTTAGTCAGTAGCCCAGTCAGTCCCAGGGATTTATGGCACTGGGACATCCCACAGATGAGTCCTGCTCTGTAAATCAGTCCCCAAGGGATTTGGGCACCCTGGGACATCTCACAGTTGAGCCTTGTTCTGTACACCAGTCCCCCCCTGTGATTTAGGGAACCTCAGACCATCACACTGATGAGCCCTGGTTTATAGGCCAGTCTCCCCCTATGATTTAGGCAACCTGGGACAGCCAACAGATGAGTCCGGTCTGTAGGCCAGTTCTCCCCAGGGATTTAGGGAACCTGGCACAACCCACAGATGAGCCCTAGTCTGTAGGCCAGTCCTCCCAGTGATATAGGGAACCTGGAACATCCCACAAATGAGCCCTTGTTTATAAGCCTGTCCTCTCCAGATGTTTAGGGAATCTGGTACCTCCCACAGAGGAGCCTTGGGCTGTAGGCCAGTCCCCTCAGTGATTCAGGGAACCTGGGACAGCCCACAGAGGAGCCATGGTCTGTAGATCAGTCCCCCCAGGTATTTAAAGACCTGTGACATCTCACAGATGAGTCCTGGTCTGTAGGCCAGTTCCCCCCATGGATTTAGGGAACCTGGGACATCTCACAGATGATGAACCCTGGTGTGTAGGTCAGTCCCCTGAGGAATTTAGGGAACATGTGCCAACCCGCATGTGAGCCCTGGTCTGTATGCCAGTCACCGCAGGGATTTAGGGAACCTGGGACATCCCAGAGTTAAGCCCTGGTGTGTAGGCCAGTACCCAAGGGATTTAGGGAACATGGGAGATCCCACAGATGATCCGTGGTTTGTAGTCCCATTCCTCCAGGGATTTAGGCAACTTGGGAGAGCCCACAAATGAGCTCTGGTGTTTAGAGAGTCCCCCAGTGATTTCGGCAACCTGGGACACCACACAGATTAGCCCTGTTCTGTAGACCAGTCACCCCAGGGACTTAGGGAACCTGGGACAGCCCACAGATGCGCCCTGGTCTACACAGTCTCTTCAGGGATTTAGGGAACCTGGGACAGCCCACAGATGATCCCTGGTCTATAGATCAGTACCCCAAGGGATTTAGGGACATGGGACATCCCACAGATCAGTCCTGGACTTAGGCCAATCCTCCCCAGGGTATTACGGGACATGGGATATCCCTCAGTTGAGGCCTGGTTTGTAGGCCAGTATCCCACGGATTTAGGGAACCTGAGACATCCCAATAGATGTGTCCTGGTCTGTAGAACAGTCTCCCCTGGGATTTAGGGAACCTGGGACCGCCCGCTGATGAGCTCTGGTGTGTAGGGCAGTCCCTTCCCAAAGATTTAGGGAACCTGGGAGAGACCACAGATGAGCTGTGTTTCTAGGCCAGTCCCCTTTGAAATGGAGGGAACATCAGACATCCCACAGATAGGCCCTGGTGCGTAGGCCAGACACCCCTGGGTTTTAGGGAACTTAGGACAGCCCACAGATGAGCCCTGGTCTGTAGACAGTCCCACAGTGATTTTTGCAACCTAGGACAGCCCACAGATGAGCCCTGGTGTGTAGATCAGACCCCTCTCAAGTATTTAGGGTACCAGGGACAGCCCATAGATGAGCCTTGGTGTGTAGGCCAGTTCTCCTTGGGATGTAGGGAACATGGGAGATCCCACAGATGGGCCCTGGGCTGTACGCCAGTCCCCCCTTGGATTTAGGGAACCTGGTTGAGCCCACAGATGAGCCCTGTTCTGTAGGCCAGTTACCCCCAGGGATTTAGGATCATGGGACATCCTGCAGATGAGACATGGTGTGTAACAAAAACCCCCAGGGATTTAGGGAACATGGGAAATCCAAGAATTAAGCCCTGGTTTGTGGGCTAGTTCACGAGGGATTCCGGGAACCTGGGACAGCCTGCAGATTATCCCTGGTGTGTAGGCCAGTCCCCCCAGGGATTTAGGGAACCTGGGACTGCCCACAGGGGAGATGTGCTCTGTAGCCCAGGCCCACCAGGGATTTAAGAACCTGGGACAGTTCTGGTCTGTAGGCTAGTCCCCCAGAGATTTAGGGAACCTGGGACATCCCACAGATGAGCCTTGGTCTATAGACAGTCCCCTCAGGGATTTAGGGAACCTGGGACAGTGGACAGATGAGCCCTGGCTTGTAGATCAGTCCCCCCAGGTATTTGAAGACCTGGGACATCGCACAGATGAGCCCTGGTCTGTAGGCCAGTTCCCCACTTGGATTTAGGGAACCTGGGACATCTCACACGAGCCCTGGTGTGTAGGCCAGTCCCCTGAAGATTTGGGAACATGAGACATCCCGCAGGTGAGCCCTGGTCTGTATGCTAGTCCCGCCAGAAATTTGGGGTACCTGGGACATCCCAGAGTTAAGTCCTGGTGTGTAGACCCATACCCAAGGGTTTTAGGCAACCTGGGCCATCTTACTGATGAGCCCTGGTCTTTTGGCCAGTCTCCCCAGGGATTTAGGGAACCTGGGACAGCTCTGGTCTGAGGGCTAGCCCCCCCAGTGATTCAGGGAACACGGGACATCCCACAGATAAGCCCTGGTCTTTTGGCCAGTCTGCCCAAGAGATTTAGGGAACTGAGACAGCCCACAGATGAACCCTGGTGTGTAGGTGAGTCCTCAAGGTGTTTGCCCATGCTGGGACCAGCCACACCTGAGCCCTGGCCTGCAGGCCTGTTCCCCCTTGAATTTAGGCAACCTGGGTCAGCCCACAAATGACCCTGGTCTGTAGGCTTGTTCCCCCAGTGATTTAGGGAACCTGGGGCAGCCCACAGAGGATCTCTGGTGGTCAGCCAGTGCACCCAGGAATTCAGGGAACCTGGGACATCCCAAAGATGATCCCTGATCTGTAGGCCAGTGTGTCCCAGTTATTCAGGGAACTGGGACAGTCCACAGATGAACCCTGCTGTGTAAGTGAGTCCTCAATTGGTTTGCGCAAGCTGGGACATGCCACACCTGAGCCCTAGCCTGTAGGCCTATCTCCCCTTGAATGTAGACAACCTGGGACAGCCCACAAATGACCCTGGTCTGTAACCGTGTCCCCCCAGTGATTTAGGGAACATGGGACAGCCCACAGAGATCCCTGGTGGGGTATGCCAGGCCCCCAGGGACTTAGGGAACCTGGGACTGCTGAGATGAGCCGTGCTTTATAGGCCAGTCCCCCCACCTGGGATTTACAAAATGTGGGACAGCCAACAGATGAGGCCTGGGCTGTAGGCCAGTCCCCCCAGGGATTTAGGGAACCAAGGATATACCAAGGGTGAGCCCTGGTCTGCAGGCCAGTCCCTCCACGATTTAGGGAACCTGGGACAGCATACAGATGAGCCCTGTTCTATTGGCTAGGCCCCCCTGGTATTTAGGGAACCTGGGACATCCCACAGATGAGCCCTGGTCTGTATGCCAGACCCAAACGGATTTAGGGAAACTGATATAGTCCAGAAATGAGCCCTGGTCTGTAGGCCAGTCCCTTCCAAGGACTTAGGGAACCTGACACAGCCCACAGATGAGCCCTGCTCTGTAGGCCAGTCCCCACTCCTGGGATTTAGAGAACATTGGACAGCCAACAGATGAGCCTTGGTGGGGCTGCTGTGTCCTGCGTGAGGAGTGGGGACCCTTTCACTGAGTGAAGGGAGGAGGGGCTAACGCATGCCACCAACTCTCAGAAGAGGTGGGGCCACAATTTGCTGCTTGAGAGGAGACAGGGACCCTTGTCCATAGTGAGAGGAGAGTTAACCAATGAACTGTCAACACTGTTAGAGAAGGCAGGGCTGTCGTGCTCTGCATGGGGGAGGTGGGATGGCAACGCCCTATGGGAGCGGAGCCAGGGTTCCTGAGCTAATCCTGGGAGTAAGTGGGGCACCGATTCTCCGCGGAAGAGGAGGTGGGGCCCCATACGCTGCATGAGAGGTGGTGAGGGCCTGAACAGTGTGTGAGAGGAGGTGGGGCCTGTGCCCTGCGTGAGGGTGGAAGGGGCCAACACATCCCACCCACTGTTAGAAGAGGTGGGGACACAACGCTCTGCTTAAGTGGAGGCGAGGCCTCTTGCCCCGATTGAGAGGAGGTTTAGCCAATGCACTCTCAACACCGTTAGAGCAGGCGGGGCTGCTGCGTCCTTCATGGGGGGAGGCGAGGTGGCCACGCCATATAGGGAAGCATCCTTGACTCCTGAGACATGCCTAGGAGGAATTGGGGCCTCCATGCCCGACGGGAGAGGAGGTTGTTCCCCGTATCCTGCATGAGGATGTGGGGACCCGAATCATGTGTGAGAGGAGTGGGAGCTCTGTGCCTGCATTAGAGGGGGTGTGGCGCCTGCGAACTGGTTGATATGAGGCTGCCTTCCATGCCCTGTGTGAGAGGTGGGGTTGCTGTGTACTGTGTGAGGAGAGGAGGGGACAATGCGCCTCCCCACACAGAAGAGGAGTGGCCCCGTGCCCTGCATCAGAGGAGGCGGCCCTCCATTTCCCGCGTGTTAGGAGGTTGGGTGGTTGTGTCCTGCGTGAGGGGAGGAGGGGCCAATACACGCCTGCCACACAGAAGAGGAGGGGCCCCATGCCCTGCATCAGAGGAGGCGGTGCCACCATGCCCTGCGTGAGAGGAGGCAAGGCACCTACGCCCTGCTTGACAGGAGACGGCCCTCTGTGCCCTGCGTGAGAGGAGCAGGGGCCAATGCGTCTCACCCACTGTTAGAAGGGGCGGAGTCACAACACCTTGCTTGAGAGGAGGCAGGGCCCCCTTGCCCAGAGTGATAGGAGGTTTAACCAATGCTTCCCCGCCCCCGTCCCTCCGCCATTAGAGCAGGCAGGGCTGTCGCGATCTGCATGAGGGGAGGTAGGATGGCCATGCCCTATGGGGGAGGAGCCAGGACTCCTCAGCCAGTTGTGGGAGGAAGTGGGGCCCCCCTGGCTCATGGACGAGGAGGCCAGGCGTCGTAGCCTACATGGGAGGAGTTGGGGGCCCTAATCCAGCGGGAGAGGAGGTGGGGCCAATGCATCCCACGCACTGTTAGAGGAGATAGGGCCACAATGCCCTGCTTGAGAGGAGACATGGCCCCTTGTCCAGAGTGAGAGGAGATTTACCTAATGCATGCCCCCATCGTTAGAGCAGGCCGGGCTGTCATGCCCTGCATGAAGGGAGGTGTGATGGCCTCGCCCTATGGGGAGGAGCCGGGGCTCCTGCGCCATGCCTGGGAGGAATTGGGGCTGCCATTCCCTACCAGAGAGGAGGTGGTTCCACATACCCTGTATGCGAGGAGATGGGGTCTCGAATCATGTGTGAGAGGAGGGGGAGCCCTGTGCTTGCATCAGAGGGGGTGTGGCACCTGCGAACTGGTTGATGTGAGGAGACTCACCATGTCCTGCGTGAGAAGGTGGAGTTGCTGTGTCCTGTGTGAGGAGAAGAGGGGCCGATGTGCCCTCCATCACAGAAGAGGAGGGGCCTCATGCCCTGCATCGGAGGAGGCGGTGCTGCCAAGCGCTGTGTGACAGGACGCGGAGCACCTGTGCCGTACTTGACAGGAGGTAGCTCTCCGTGAGAGGAGGAGGGGCCAAGGCACCCCACCACACAGAAGAGGAAGGGCCCCATGGCCTGCATCAGAGGAGTGCGGGGACTCTGCCCTCTGTGAAAGGAGAGGACAATGTACCAACGCTGTGTTTGACAGGAGTCGGCCCCCGGTGCCCTGTGTGGGAGGAGGTGGGGCCAACGCGTCCCACCCACTGTTAGAAAGGTCGGGGTTACAACGCCTTGCTTGAGAGGAGGCGGGGACCCTTGCCCAGAGTGTGAGGTTTAGGCCATGCAACACCCCCACCGTTAGAGCAGGTGGGGTTGTTGTGCCCTGCATGATGGGAGGTGGGATGGCCACACCTTATGGAAGAGGAGTCGGGACTGCTGAGCCAACTTTTTGAGGAAGTGGGGCCCCTATGCTCCACGGAAGAGGAGGTGGGGCCCTGTATCCTACATGGGAGGTGGTGTGGTCCCAAATGGAGTGTGAAAGGATGGGGGCCTGCCATGCCCTGGGTGAGAGGTGGCAGAGCCTCTCGCCCATTGTGGGAGAAGTTTTAGCCCACGTGCCCCCATACCCCCCCACCGTTAGAGAAGTCGGGGTTGTCGCGCCCAGCATGAGGGGAGCTGGGATGACCATGGCCTATGGGGGAGGAGCTGGGACTCCTCAGCCAATCCTGGGAGGAAGTGGGAACCCCAAGCTCCACGGAAGAGGAGGTGGGACCCCATGCCCTACATGAGAGGAGGCGGGGGCCTGAAACCAGCCTGATAGGAGGTGGGGCTGTGGTGCCCTGCATGAGAAGAGGAGGGGCCAATGCATCCCACCCACTGTTAGAGGAGTTGGAGCCACAACGCCCTGTTTGAGAGGAGGTTTAACCAATGCATCCTGACACCGTTAAAGCAGGTAGGGTTTGTGCATCCTGCATGAAGGGAGGTGGGATGAACACTCTCTATGGGGGAGGAGCCGGGAATCCTAAGCCAGTCCTGTGAGGGAGGAGGGGCGCCGTACCCCAGATTAGATCAGGTGGTTGCCCGAATCCAGCGTGAGAGGTGGTGAAACTGCCGTACCCTGCGTGAGATCAGGCGGGGGCCTTTGCCCAGAGTGACAGGAGGTTTAGCCAATGCATTCTCCTAGCATTAGAGCAGGCGGGGCTGCTGCATGCTGCATGAGGGAAGGTGGGATGGCTACGCCCTATGGGGGAGGAGCCGAGACTGCTGAGCCTATCCTGGGAGGCAGTGAAGACCCATGCCCCACAGAAGAGGAGGTGGGGGCCCAAATGCAGTGTGAGAGGAGATGGGCCTGCAGTGCCCTCCGTGAGAGGACGCAGGGCCCCTTGCCCAGAGTGAGAGAAGTTTTAGCCCATGCACCCCCCCCAACCTTAGAGCAGGCTGGGCTGCCAGGCCCTGCATGAGGGGAGGTGGGATGGCTATTCCCTATGGGGGAGGAGGTGGGACTCCTGAGGCAATCCTGGGAGGATGTAGGACCCCCATGCCCAATGAAAGGTGAAGTGGGGCCGTGTACCCTACATGACAGGAGGTGGGGGCCTGAATGCAGCATGAGAGGAGGTGGGGCTGCCATGCCCTGCATAAGAGGAGGAGGGGCTTATGCGTCCCACCCACTATTAGAGGAGGTGGCGCCCCTTGCCCAAAGTTAGAGGAGGTTTAGGCAATGCATCCCCCTACCCTTAAAGCAGGCGGGGATGCTGCGCTGTGTGTGAGGGGAGCTGGGTTGGCCATGCCCTATGGGGGAGGAGCTGAGACTCGTGAGCCAATCCTGGGAGGCAGTGTGACCCATGCCCCACGGAAGAGGAGGTGGGGCCCCTTGCGCAGACTCAAAAGAGGTTTATCCCATGCACCCCCTGCTGTTAGAGCAGGCGGGGCTACCGAACCCTGCATGAGGTTAGGTGGGAAGGCCGTGCTCTACGGGGGAGCACTTGGGACCCCTGAGTGAATTCTGGGAGGAGGTGGGGCCCCCATAACCCGCAGAGGAGGAGATTGAGCCTTGTATCCTATGTGAAAGGAGGTGAGGGCCCGAATCCAGTGTGAGAGCAGGTGTGGCTGCTGTGCGCTGCTTGAGACAAGGAGGGGCCATGGTGTTCCACCCACTGTTAGAGGAGGTGGGGCCACAACGCTCCGTTTGAGAGGAGGCAGGGCCCCTTGGCCAGAGTGAGAGGAGTTTTAGCCCAAGCATGCCCCCCCCCATTAGAGAAGGTCGGGCTAGCGCACCCTGCATGAGGGGAGGTGGGTGGCCACGCCCCATGTAGTAAAAGCATTGACTCCGGAACCAATCCTAGGAGAAAGTGGAGACTGCATGCCGCAAGGAAGAGGAGCTGCAGCCCCGTACCCTGCATGAGAGGATCTGGGGGCCGGAATGCAGGTGAGAGCACGTGTGGCTGTCCTGCCGTGTGTGACGGGAGGCAGGCCATTGCGTCCCGCCACACTGTTAGAGGAGGTGGGGCCACTATGATCTGTTTGAGAGGAGGTTACGGCTAGGCCTAGGGTTAGGGCTAAGGTTAGGGTTGGGGTTGGGGTTGGGTTGTGGTTGTGGTTGTGGTTGGGATTACAGTAGGGGTTGGTGTTGGGGTTAGGGGTCAGGGTCAGGGGTGAGGAGTTAGGGGTTGGGGTTAGGGTTTAGGGTTAGGGGTAAGGGTTAGGTTTCTAAGGCTTAGGGTTACAATTAGGGAAGGGGTTAGGGATTAGGGTTAGGGGTTAGGGTTAGATTAGGGTTTAGGGTTAGGGAATAGGGTTAGGGGTTAGGCGGTTGGGGGTTTGGGTTAGGGGTTAGGGTTAGGGGTTAGGTTAGGATTAGGGGTTACGGTTAGGTTAGGGTTCGGGTTAGGGGTTAGGGTAAGGGTTCTAAGGCTTAGGGTTACGGCTAGGGTTAGGGGTTAGGGTTGGGGTTAGGATTATGGGTTAGGGGGTTGGGGGTTAGGGGTTAGGGTTATGGTTGGGGTTAGGGTTTAGGGT
>NC_059135.1:7500-102820 GCF_020740605.2 Lemur catta
AGCTCCTCTTCCTTGCGGCATGCAGTCTCCACTTTCTCCTAGGATTGGTTCAGGAGTCAATGCTTTTACTACATGGGGCGTGGCCACCCACCTCCCCTCATGCAGGGTGCGCTAACCCGACCTTCTCTAATGGGGGGGGCATGCTTGGGCTAAAACTCCTCTCACTCTGGCCAAGCGGCCCTGCCTCCTCTCAAATGGAGCATTGTGGCCCCACCTCCTCTAACAGTGGGTGGAACACCATGGCCCCTCCTCGTCTCAAGCAGCGCACAGCAGCCACACCTGCTCTCACACTGGATTCGGGCCCTCACCTCGTTTCACATAGGGTACAAGGCTCAATCTCCTCTTCTGCGGGTTATGGGGGCCCCACTTCCTCCCAGAATTCACTCAGGGGTCCCAAGTGCTCCCCCATAGAGCACGGCCTTCCCACCTAACCTCATGCAGGGTTCGGTAGCCCCGCCTCCTCTAACAGCAGGGGGTGCATGGGATAAACCTCTTTTGAGTCTGCGCAAGGGGCCCCACCTCCTCTTCCATGGGGCATGGGTCGCACTGCCTCCCAGGATTGGCTCACGAGTCTCAGCTCCTCCCCCATAGGGCATGGCCAACCCAGCTCCCCTCACACACAGCGCAGCATCCCCGCCTGCTTTAAGGGTAGGGGGGATGCATTGCCTAAACCTCCTCTAACTTTGGGCAAGGGGCGCCACCTCCTCTAATAGTGGGTAGGGGACGCATAAGCCCCTCCTCCTCTTATGCAGGGCATGGCAGCCCCACCTCCTCTCATGCTGCATTCAGGCCCCCACCTCCTGTCATGTAGTGTACACGGCCCCACTTCACCTTTCATTGGGCATGGGGGTCCTACATCCTCCCAGGATTGCCTCAGGAGTCCCACCTCCTCCCCCATAGGGAATAGCCATCCCACCTCCCCTCATGCAGGACCTGGCAGCCCAGCCTGCTCTAAGGTTGGGGGGGTGGTGGTGCATGGGCTAAAACTTCTCTCACTCTGGGCAAGGGGCCCTGCGTCCTCTCACGGAGGGCACTGCAGGCCCATCTCCTCTCACACTGCATTTGGGCCCCCACCTCCTCTTCTGTGGGGCATGGGTCTTCACTGCCTCCCAGGATAGGCTCAGCAGTCTCGGCTCCTCCCCCATAGGGCGTAGCCATCCCACCTTCCCTCATGCAGCATGCAGCAGCCCCGCCTGCTCTAATGCTAGGAGAATGCATTGGCTAAACCTCCTGTCACTCTGGGCAAAGGCCCCCGCCTGATCTCACGCAGGGTACGGCAGTTTCACCACCTCTCACGCTGGATTCGGGCAACCACCTGATCTAATCTGGGGTACGGCGCCCCTCCTCCCTCACAGGACTGGCTTAGGATTCCCGGCTCCTCCCCCATAGAGAGTGTTCATCCCACCTCCCTTCATGCAGGATGCACAAACCCTACCTGCTTTAACGGTGTCAGGATGCATTGGTTAAACCTCCTCTCACTCTGCACAAGGGGCTCTGCCTCCTCTCAAACAGGGCGTTGTGGCTCCAACTCCTCTAACAGTGGGTGGGATGCATTGGCCCCTCCTCTTCTCATGCAGGGCACCACAGCCCCACCTCCTATCACGCTGGTTTCAGGCCCCCGCCTCCTCTCATGTAGGGCATGGGGTCCCACCTCCTCTTCCGTGGAGCTTGGGGTTCCCACTTCCTCCCAGGATTGGCTGAGGAGTCCCAGCTCCTCCCCCATAGGGCATGGTCATCCCAGCTCCCCTCATGCTGGGCGCGACAACCCCGACTTCTCTAACAGTGGGGGGGTATGGGGGCACGTGGGCTAAAACTTCTCCCACAATGGGCGAGAGGCTCTGCCACCTCTCACCCAGGGCATGGCAAGCCCCCATCCTTTCACACTCCATTTGGGACCACACCACCTCCCATGTAGGATACAGGGCCCCACCTCCTCTTCCGTGGAGCATAGGGGCCCCACTTCCTCCAAAAATTGGCTCAGCAGTCCCGACTCCTCTTCCATAAGGTGTGGCCATCCCACCTCCCATCATGCAGGGCACAACAACCCCACCTGCTCTAACGGTGGGGGTGTTGCGTGGCCTAAACCTCACACTCTGGGCAAGGGTCCCCGCCTCCTCTCAAGCAAGGCGTTGTAACCCCGACCTTTCTAACAGTGGGTGGGACGCGTTGGCCCCACCTCCCCCCACACAGGGCACCGGGGGCCGACTCCTGTCAAACACGGCGTTGGTGCATTGTCCTCTCCTTTCACAGAGGGCAGAGTCCCCGCACTCCTCTGATGCAGGCCATGGGGCCCTTCCTCTTCTGTGTGGTGGGGTGCCTTGGCCCCTCCTCCTCTCACGCAGGGCACGGAGAGCTACCTCCTGTCAAGTACGGCACAGGTGCTCCGCGTCCTGTCACACAGCGCTTGGCAGCACCGCCTCCTCCAATGCAGGGCATGAGGCCCCTCCTCTTCTGTGACGGAGGGCACATCGGCCCCTCTTCTCCTCACACAGGACCCAGCAACGCCACCTTCTCACGCAGGACATGGTGAGTCTCCTCACATCAACCAGTTCGCAGGTGCCACACCCCCTCTGATGCAAGCACAGGGCTCCCCCTCCTCTCACACATGATTCGAGCCCCCATCTCCTCACATACAGGGTATGTGGAACCACCTCCTCTCTGGTAGGGAATGGCAGCCCCAATTCCTCCCAGGCATGGCTCAGGAGCCCCGGCTCCTCCCCATAGGGCGTGGCCATCACACCTCCCTTCATGTAGGGCATGACAGCCCGGCCTGCTCTAATGATGGGGGCGTGCATTAGGTAAATCTCCTCTCACTCTGGACAAGGGGCCATGTCTCCTCTCAAGCAGGGCATTGTGGCCCTATCTCCTCTAACAGTGCGTGGGACGCATTGGCCCCACCTCCTCTCCCGCTGGATTAGGGCCCCCAACTCCTCCCATGTAGGCTACGACGCCTGGCCTCCTCGTCCATGAGCCATGGGGGCCCCACTTCCTCCCACAACTCGCTGAGGAGTCCTGGCTCCTCCCCCATAGGGCATGGCCATCCTACCTCCCCTCATGCAGATCGCGACAGCCCTGCCTGCTCTAATGGCGGAGGGAGGGGGGCGGGGAAGCATTGGTTAAACCTCCTATCACTCTGGGCAAGGGGGCCCTGCCTCCTCTCAAGCAAGGTGTTGTGACTCTGCCCCTTCTAACAGTGGGTGGGACGCATTGGCCCCTGCTCCTCTCACGCAGGGCACAGAGGGCCGTCTCCTGTCAAGCAGGGCGTAGGTGCCTTGCCTCCTCTCACGCAGGGCATGGCGGCACCACCTCCTCTGATGCAGGGCATGGGGCCCCTCCTCTTCTGTGTGGCAGGGGTGTATTGGCCCCTCCTCCCCTCACGCAGGACACAACCACCCAACCTCCTCTCACGCGGGGAATGGAGGGCCGCCTCCTCTGATGCAGGGCACGGGGCCACTCCTCTTCTGTGTGGGGAGGCGCATTGTCCCCTCCTCTCCTCACACAGTACACAGCAACCCCACCTCTCACACAGGGCATGGAAGGCAGCCTCATATCAACCAGTTCGCAGGCGCCACACGCCCTCTGATGCAGGCACAGAGCTTCCACTCCTCTCACACATGATTCGGGTCCCCACATCCTCATGCAGGATACGGGGAACAACCTCCTCTCCCGTCGGGCATGGGGGCCCCAATTCCTCCTAGGCATGTCTCAGGAGTCAAGGATCCTTCCCCATATGGCGTGGCCACCTCGCCTCCCCCCATGAAGGACGCAGCAGCCCCGCCTGCTCTAACGGTGTTGACAGTGCATTGGCTAAACCTCCTCTCAATCGGGGCAAGAGGCCTCGCCTCCACTTAAGCAGAGCGTTGTGTCCCCACCTCTTCTAACAGTGGGTGGGATGTGTTGGCCCCTTCCACCCTCACGCAGGGAACAGGCCCCACCTCCTCTCACACACTGTTCAGGCCCTCACCACCTCTCATGCAGGGTATGGGGCCCCACCTCCTCTTCCGCGGAGAATTGGTGCCCCACTTACTCCCAGGATTGGCTCAGGAACCCTGGCTCCTCTCCCATAGGGCGTGGCCATCCCACCTCCCCCATGCAGAGCACGACAGCCCTGCCTTCTCTAACAGTGTTGACAGTTCATTGGTTAACTCTCCTCTCACTATGGACAAGGGTCCCTGTCTCCTCTCAAGCAGCAAGTTGTGGCCCCACCTCTTCTGAGAGTTGGTGGCATGCGTTAGCCCCTCCTCCCTTCACTCAGGGAAAGGGTCCCCACTCCTCACGCAGGACACAGCAGCCCCACCAAGGCTCATCTGTTGGCTGTCCAATGTTCTCTAAATCCCAGGAGTGGGGACTGGCCTACAGAGCAGGGCTCATCTGTGGGCTGTGTCAGGTTCCCTAAGTCCTTGGAAGGGACTGGCCTACAGACCAGGGCTCATTTCTGGGCTATATCAGTTTCCCTAAATCCCTTGGGGTCTGGCCTACAGACCAGGGCTCATCTGTGGGATGTCCCAAGTTCCCTAAATCCCAGGGGGGCCTAGCCAATAGAACAGGGCTCATCTGTACGCTGTCCCAGGTTCCCTAAATCTTGGAGGGACTGGTCTACAGACCAGGGCTCATCCTTGGTATATCCTCGGTTCCCTAAATCCCTGGGGGGACTGGCCTACAGCCCAGGCCTCATCTGTTGGCTGTCCCACATTTTGTAAATCCCAGGTGGAGGGACTGGCCTATAAAGCACGGCTCATCTCGGCAGTCCCAGGTTCCCTAAGTCTCTGGGGGCCTGGCATACCCCACCAGGGATCTCTGTGGGCTGTCCCATGTTCCCTAAATCACTGGGGGGACATGGTTACAGACCAGGGTCATTTGTGGGCTGTCCCAGGTTTTCTACATTCAAGGGGAGATAGGCCTACAGGCCAGGGCTCAGGTGTGGCATGTCCCAGCTTGCGCAAACCACTTGAGGACTCACTTACACAGCAGGGTTCATCTGTGGACTGTCCCAGTTCCCTGAATAACTGGGACACACTGGCCTACAGATCAGGGATCATCTTTGGGATGTCCCAGGTTCCCTGAATTCCTGGGTGCACTGGCTGACCACCAGAGATCCTCTGTGGGCTGCCCCAGGTTCCCTAAATCACTGGGGGAACAAGCCTACAGACCAGGGTCATTTATGGGCTGACCCAGGTTGCCTAAATTCAAGGGGGGACAGGCCTGCAGGCCAGGGCTCAGGTGTGGCTGGTCCCAGCATGGGCAAACACCTTGAGGACTCACCTACACACCAGGGTTCATCTGTGGGCTGTCTCAGTTCCCTAAATCTCTGGGGCAGACTGGCCAAAAGACCAGGGCTCATCTGTGGGATGTCCCATGTTCCCTGAATCACTGAGGGTCTAGCCCTCAGACCAGAGCTGTCCCAGGTTCCCTAAATCCCTGGGGAGACTGGCCAAAAGACCAGGGCTCATCAGTAAGATGGCCCAGGTTGCCTAAATCCCTTGAGTATGGGCCTACACACCAGGACTTAACTCTGGGATGTCCCAGGTACCCCAAATTTCTGGCGGGACTAGCATACAGACCAGGGCTCACCTGCGGGATGTCTCATGTTCCCAAATCTTCAGGGGACTGGCCTACACACCAGGGCTCATGTGTGAGATGTCCCAGGTTCCCTAAATACAAGTGGGGAACTGGCCTACAGACCAGGGCTCATCTGTGCGATGTCCCAGGTCTTCAAATACCTGGGGGGACTGATCTACAAGCCAGGGCTCATCTGTGCACTGTCCCAGGTTCCCTAAATCCCTTAGGGGATTGTCTATAGACCAAGGCTCATCTGTGGGATGTCCCAGGTTCCCTAAATCTCTGGGGGACTAGCCTACAGACCAGAACTGTCCCAGGTTCCTAAATCCCTGGTGGGACTGGGCTACAGAGCACATCTCCCCTGTGGGCAGTCCCAGGTTCCCTAAATCCCTGGGGGGACTGGCCTACACACCAGGGATAATCTGCAGGCTGTCCCAGGTTCCCAGAATCCCTCGTGAACTAGCCCACAAACCAGGGCTTAATTCTTGGATTTCCCATGTTCCCTAAATCCCTGGGGGTTTTTGTTACACACCATGTCTCATCTGCAGGATGTCCCATGATCCTAAATCCCTGGGGGTAACTGGCCTACAGAACAGGGCTCATCTGTGGGCTCAACCAGGTTCCCTAAATCCAAGGGGGGACTGGCGTACAGCCCAGGGCCCATCTGTGGGATCTCCCATGTTCCCTACATCCCAAGGAGAACTGGCCTACACACCAAGGCTCATCTATGGGCTGTCCCTGGTACCCTAAATACTTGAGAGGGGTCTGATCTACACACCAGGGCTCATCTGTGGGCTGTCCCAGGTTGCAAAAATCACTGTGGGACTGTCTACAGACCAGGGCTCATCTGTGGGCTGTCCTAAGTTCCCTAAAACCCAGGGGTGTCTGGCCTACGCACCAGGGCCTATCTGTGGGATGTCTGATGTTCCCTACATTTCAAAGGGGACTGGCCTAGAAACACAGCTCATCTGTGGTCTCTCCCAGGTTCCCTAAATCCTTGGGGAGGGACTGCCCTACACACCAGAGCTCATCAGTGGGCGGTCCCAGGTTCCCTAAATCCCAGGGGAGACTGTTCTACAGACCAGGACACATCTATTGGGATGTCTCAGGTTCCCTAAATCCATGGGATACTGGCCTACAAACCAGGCCTCAACTGAGGGATATCCCATGTCCCGTAATACCCTGGGGAGGATTGGCCTAAGTCCAGGACTGATCTGTGGGATGTCCCATGTCCCTAAATCCCTTGGGGTACTGATCTATAGACCAGGGATCATCTGTGGGCTGTCCCAGGTTCCCTAAATCCCTGAAGAGACTGTGTAGACCAGGGCGCATCTGTGGGCTGTCCCAGGTTCCCTAAGTCCCTGGGGTGACTGGTCTACAGAACAGGGCTAATCTGTGTGGTGTCCCAGGTTGCCGAAATCACTGGGGGACTGTCTAAACACCAGAGCTCATTTGTGGGCTCTCCCAAGTTGCCTAAATCCCTGGAGGAATGGGATTACAAACCACGGATCATCTGTGGGATCTCCCATGTTCCCTAAATCCCTTGGGTATTGGCCTACACACCAGGGCTTAACTCTGGGATGTCCCAGGTTCCCTAAATCCCTGCGGTGACTGGCATACAGACCAGGGCTCACATGCGGGTTGGCACATGTTCCCTAAATTCCTCAGGGGACTGACCTACACACCAGGGTTCATCATCTGTGAGATGTCCCAGGTTCCCTAAATCCATGGGGGGAACTGGCCTACAGACCAGGACTCATCTGTGAGATGTCACAGGTCTTTAAATACCTGGGGGGACTGATCTACAGACAATGGCTCCTCTGTGGGCTGTCCCAGGTTCCCTGAATCACTGAGGGGACTGGCCTACAGTCCAAGGCTCCTCTGTGGGAGGTACCAGATTCCCTAAACATCTGGAGAGGACAGGCTTATAAACAAGGGCTCATTTGTGGGATGTTCCAGGTTCCCTATATCACTGGGAGGACTGGCCTACAGACTAGGGCTCATCTGTGGGTTGTGCCAGGTTCCCTAAATCCCTGGGGAGAACTGGCCTACAGACCGGGCTCATCTGTTGGCTGTCCCAGGTTGCCTAAATCATAGGGGCAGACTGGCCTATAAACCAGGGCTCATCAGTGTGATGGTCTGAGGTTCCCTAAATCACAGGGGGGGGACTGGTGTACAGAACAAGGCTCAACTGTGAGATGTCCCAGGGTGCCCAAATCCCTTGGGGACTGATTTACAGAGCAGGACTCATCTGTGGGATGTCCCAGTGCCATAAATCCCTGGGACTGACTGGGCTACTGACTAAGGCTCATCTGAGGGATGTCCCAGATTCCCTAAATCTCTGGGGGGACCAGCCTACAGAACAGAACTGTCCCAGGATCCCAAATCCCTGGTGGAACTGGGCTACAGAGCACAGCTCCTCTGTGGGCTGTCCGAGGTTCCCTAAATCCCTGGGGGGGGACTGGTCTACAGACCAGAGCTCATCTGTGGGCTGTCCCAGGTTTCCAGAATCCCTCGGGTACTGGCTTACAAACCAGGGCTTAATTCTTGGATGTCCAATGTCCCTTAAATCCCTTGGAGGGCTGGCCTACACACAAGGGATCATCTGCGGGATGTCCCATGACCCTAAATCCCTGGGGAGAACTGGCCTACAGACCAGGGCTTATCTGTGGTCTCTACAGGATCCCTAAATCCAAGGAGGGGACTGGCCTACAGCCCTGGGCTCACCTCTGGTATGTCCCAGGCTCCCTAAATCCCTTGCAGGACTGGCCTACAGACCAGGGCTCATCTGAGGGTTGTCCCAGCTTCCCGAAATCCTGGGGGCACAGGCCTATGAACCAGGACTGTCCTGTGGGATGTCCCAGATTCCCCATATCCCAAGGGGAACTGGCCTACAGACCAGGGCTCATCTGTGGGCTGTCCCATGTTCCCTAAATCCCTGGGGAGACTGTCTATAGATGACGGATGATTTGTGGAATGTCCCAGGTTCTCCAAATCACTGGGGAGACTGGCCTACAGACCAGGGCTCATCTGTGGGATATCCAAGGTTCCCTAAATACCTGGGGGAACTGGTTGACAAACTAGGGCTCATCTGTGGGATGTCCCAGGTTCCCTAAATCTCTTGGGGGACTAGCCTACAGAACAGAACTGTACCAGGTTCCTAAATCCCTGGTGGAACTGAGCTACCGAGCACAGCTCCTCTGTGGGAAGTCTGAGGTTCCCTAAGTCCCTTGGGGGTACTGGTCTACAGACCAGAGTTCATCTGTGGGCTGTCCCAGGTTTCCGGAATCCCTTGGGTACTGGCTTACAAACCAGGGCTTAATTCTTGGATGTCCCATGTCCCTTAAATACCTCGGGGGACTGGTCTACACACAAGGGATCATCTGCAGGATGTCACATGACCCTGAATCCCTGGGGACAACTGGACTACAGACCAG
The DNA here is from genome assembly GCF_020740605.2 of Lemur catta. Classification (NCBI taxonomy): domain Eukaryota; kingdom Metazoa; phylum Chordata; class Mammalia; order Primates; family Lemuridae; genus Lemur; species Lemur catta. The sequence continues at coordinate 16,497 of NC_059135.1, forward strand.
GGCTCATCTGTGGTCTCTACCAGGATCCCTAAATCCAAGGGGGGGACTGGCCTACAGCCCTGAGCTCACCTGTGGTATGTCCCAGGTTCCCTAAAACCCTGGGGGGACTGTCTATAGACCAGGGCTCCTCTGTGGCCTGTCACAGTTTCCCTAAGTCCCTGGCGTGACTGGCCTATGGACCAGGGCTCATCTGTGGGGTGTCCCAGGTTGCTGAAATTGCTGTGGGACTCTCTATAAACCAGGGCTCATCTTGGGCCGTCCCAGGTTCCCTAAATTCCAGGGGGGGACTGGCCTACACACCACAGCTCATCTGTGGGCGGTCCCAGCTTCCCTAAATTCCTGGGGGGACTGTCTATAGACCAAGGCTCATCTGTGGGCTGTCCCAGGTTCCCAAAAACCCAGAGGGGTCTGGCCTATGCACCAGGGCCTATCTGTGGGATATTTGAGGTTCCCTACATTTCAAAGGGGACTGGCCTAGAGACAAGTCTCATCTGTGGGCTGTCCCAGGTTCCCTAAATCCCTGGGGGAACTGTCTATAGACCACGGCTGATATATGGGATGTCCCCGGTTCCCTAAATCCCAGGGGAGACTGGTCTACAGACTAGGGCTCATCTACTGGGATGTCCCACATTCCCTGAATCCCTGGGGTACTGGCCTACAGACCAGGCCTCAACTGCGGGATGTCCCATGTCCTGAAATCCCTCGGGGGCCTGGCCTACACACAAGAGCTCATCTGTGGGATGTCCCAGATTCCCTAAATCACTGGAGGGACTGGCTTACAGACCAGAGCTCATCTGTGGGATACCCAAGGTTTCCCAAATACCTGGAAGAACTGGTCTACAAACCAGCGCTAATCTGTGGGAGGTCCCAGGCTCCCTACATCTCTGGGGGGACTGTCTGTAGACCAGGGCTCATCTTTGGTTTGTCACAGGTTCACTAAGTCGCTGGGGAGACTGGTCAAGACACCAGGGCTCATCTGTAATGTGTCCCAGGTTGCTGAAATCGCTGAGGGACGGTCTACAGACCAGAGCTCAACTGTAGGCAATCCCAAATTCCCTAAATCCCTTGGAGGACTGGTCTAAAAACCAGGCATCATCTGTGGGATGTCCCATGTTCTCTAAATCCCTTTAGGGACTGGTCTACAGAACAGGGCTCATCTGTGGGCTGTCCAACGTTCCTGAAATGCCAGGGCTGGGGACTGGCCTACAGAGCAGGGCTCCTGTATGTGCTGTCCCAGGTTTCCTAAATGCCTGGGTGGGACTGGCCTACAAACAAGGGCTCATCTGTGGGCTGTTCCAGGTTCCCTAAATCCCAGCATGGACTGGTCTACAAACCAGGGCTCATCTGTGGGATATCCCAGAGTCCTTGAATCCATGGAGGGAATGGCCTACAGACCGGGGCTCATCTATGCGATGTCCTAGGTTCCCTACATCCCAAGGAGAACTGGCCTACAGACCAAGGCTCATCTATGGGCTATCCCAGGTTACTTAAATACTTGGGGGAGTCTGACCTACACACCAGAGCTCATCTGTGGGGTGTCCCAAGTTCCCCAAATCCCTGAGGGGACTGTCTATAGACCAGGGCTCCTTTATGGGATTTCTCAGGTTCCCTAAATCACTGGAGGGACTGGCCTACAGACCAAGGATCATCTTTGGGATGTCCAAGGTTCCCTAAATACCTGGGGGAACTGGTCTATACACCAGGGCTCATCTATGGGATCTCCCAGGTTCCCTAAATCTCTGGAGAGACTGTCTGTGACAGGGCTCATCTGTGGACTGTCACAGGTTCCCTAAGTGCCTGGGGTGACTGGTCTACAGAGCAGGGTTCATCAGTGGGAAGTCCCAGGTTTTCTAAATCCCAGGGGGTCTGTTCTACAGTCCAGGGGTCATCTATTTGGATGTCCCAGATTCCCAAAATTCCTGGGGGAAACTGGCCTCCAGACCAGCGTTCCTTTGTGGGATGTCTGAGGTTACCTACATCCTACGCGGGACTGGCCAACAGACCAGGGGTCATCTGTGGGCTTTACCAGAATCCCTAATTCCTTGGGGGATAAGGATTTAGATAAGGATTTAGTGTGTTTCACTTAGTGAAACACCCTAGTGATCCCAAATCCTGATACTGCTTTACAACTATATGGTAGGGCTGATAGCAAAACCAGGGGGACCGACCTACACACCACAGTTCATCAGTGGGCTGTCCCAGGTTCCCTAAATACCAGCGGGGATGGCATATACACCAGGGCTTATTTGTGGGATGTCCTAGGTTCACTAAATTACTGGAGGGACTTACCTACACACCAGAACTCATCTGTGAGATGTCCCAGGTTCCTTTAGACCCTGTGCTGACAGGTATACAGACCAGGGCTCACCTGTGGGGCATCCCAGGATGCCTAAATACCTTGGGAGACTGGCCTACAGACCATGGCTCATCTGTGTGATGTCCCAAGTTCCCTAAATCCTTGGGGACTAGCCTACAGAACAGAGCTGTCCCAGGTTCCCTAAATCCCTGGTGGGACAGGGCCTCAGACCAGCGCTCATCTGTGGAATGTCCCAGGTTCCCTACATCCCAGGGGGGACTGAGGTATACACCAGTGTCCATCAGTGAGGTGTCCCAGATTCCCTAAATCCCTGGGGGGGACTGGCCTACAGACCAGGACTCATCAGTGAGCAGTCCCAGGTTCCCTAAATTCCTGGGGGGACTATCTATACATCAGGGCTCATTTTTTGGATTTCCCAGATTCCCTAAATCACTGGGGGGACTGGCCTAAGGACCAGAGCTCATCTGTGGGATGTCCCAGGTTTCCTTAGTCCCTGTGGTGAGGGGTCTACAGACAAGGGCTCATCTGTGGGGTGTCCCAGGTTGCCGAAATCCCTGGGGGACTGACTGCAGACCAGGGCTCATCTGAGGGATGTCCCAACTTTTCTAAATCCCTGGGGGGACTGACATGCAAACCAGGGAAAATATATGGGATGTCCCAGGTTCCATAAGTCCCTTGGGGGACTTCCCAACAAACCAGGGCTCATCTGTGGGAGTCCCAGGTTCCATACATGGCAGGGGGGACCAGTCTACAGACCAGGGCTCATCTATTGGGACATCTCAGGTTCCCTGAATCCCTGGGGTATAGGCCTACAGACCACGGCTTAACACTGGGATACGTCAGATTCCTTAAATCCCTGGGCAGACTGGCCTACAGACAGAGGCTCATTTGTGGGATTTCCCATGTTTCCTAAATCCCTCAACGAACTGGACTATACAACAAAGCTCATCTCTGGGCTGTCCCAGGTTCCCTAAATCCTTGGGGGGTGGGACAGACCAACACACCAGAGCTCAGCTGTGGGCTGTACCAGGTTCCCTAAATTATTGGGGGGACTGTCTATAAATAAGGGTTCATCTGTGGGATGCACCAGGTTCCCCAAATCCCTGGGGGAACTGGCCTAAAGACCAGTGCTGACCTTTGGGATGTCCTACATTCCCTAAATACCTGGGGTAGGCTGGCGTACACACCAGGGCTCATCTGGGGGTTGTCCCAGGTTCCTTGAATCCCTGGGGGGGGTGCTAGCCTTCAACGAGGGATCATCTGTGGGTTGTCCCAGGTTCCCTAAGTTCCTGGAGAAGACTGGGTTACACACCAGGGCTCCTCCATGGGCTGTCCCAGGTTCCCTAAATGCCTTGGGGGACAGGCCTGAAGACCAGGGTCATTTTTGGGCTGTCCCAGGTTGCCTAAATCCAAGGGGGGACAAGCCTACAGACCAGGGCTCAGGGTGGCCTGTTGCAGGTTGTCAAAACCTCTTAGGACTGATTTACAGACCAGGGCACATCTATGGGATGTCAAAGGTTCCCTGAATACCTGAGGGAAGTGGCCTACAGACTAGGGCTCATCTGTGGGATGTCTCAGGTTCCCTAAATTCCTGGGGGGACTGTCTATAGACCAGGCCTCCTCTGGGGCCTGTCACAGGTTCCCTAAGTCCATGGGGTGACTGGTCTACAGACCAGGGCTCATCTGTGGGGTGTCTAAGGTTCCCGAAATTGCTGGGGGACTGTCTACCAACCAGCGCTCATCGGTGGGCTCGCCCAAGTTCCCCAAATCCTTGGGGGGACTGGCCTACAAACCAGGGATCATCTGGGGGATGTCCCATTTTTCATAAATCCCTTGAGGGACTGCTCTACAGACCACAGCTCATCTGTGGACTGCCCCACGTTCTGTAAATCCCTGAGGGGGACTGGCCTACAGAGCAGGGCTCATCTGTGACCTGTCCCAGGTTCCCTAACTCCCTTGAAGGGACTGGACTACAGATAAGAGCTGATCTCTGTGCTGTATCAGGTTTCCTAAATCCCTGGGGAGGACTGGCCTAAAGCCCAGGACTCATCTGTGGGATATCCCAAGTTCACTAAATTCCTGGGTGGCACTGGTGTACAGACCAGGGCTCATCTGTGGCCTGTCCTAGGTTTCCTAAATCCCTTGGGGTCTGGCCCACAGGCCAGGGCTCCTGTGTTGGGATATCCTAGATTCCCTCAATCCCTAGGGGGGACACTACTCCAGACCAGGGCTCATCTGTGGGATGTCTAAGGTTCACTATATCCCTGTGTGGGTCAGTCCTCCAGACCAGGGCTCATCTGTGGCATGTCCTAGGTTCCCTAAATCCCAGCGGGGACTGGTCTACACCCCAGGGCCTATCTGTGGGTTGTCCCAGGTTACCTAAATCCTTGGGGGGTCTGGCCTACAGACCAGCTCTCATCTGTGGGCTGTCTCCGGTTCCTTAAATTTCTGGGGCAGTCTGACCTACACACCAAGGCTCACCTGTGGGCTGTCCCAGGTTTCCTGAATCACTGGTGGGGCTGGCCTACAGACCAGGGCTCATCTGTGGGATATCTCCGGTTCCCTGAATCCCTGGAGCAACTGGCCTACAGAGCAGGGCTCATCTGTGGGCTGTCCCAGGTTCCCTAAATTCTTGGGGGGGGGGGAATGACCTAAACAACAAAGCTGATTTGTGGGTTGTCCCAGGTTCTGTAAATTATTGGGGGGACTGTCTATAGACCAGAGATCATCTGGGGTATGTCCTAGGTTCCCTAAATCACAAGAGGACTGGCCTAGAGAACAGAGCTCATCTGTGGGATGTCCTAATTCCCTATATACCTGGGGGAACTGTTCTACAAACCAGGGCTAATGGGTGGGATTTCCCAGGGAACCTAAGTCCCTGGGTGACTGGTCTACAGACCAGGGGTCATCTTTGGGATGTCCAAGGTTGCCAGCATTTCTGGGGGTCTGTCTACAGACCAGGGCTCATCTGTGGACTCTCTCAAATTCCTTAAATACCTGGGGGCCTGGCCTACAGACCAGGGCTCATCTGTGGCACTGTCCTATGTTCCCGAAATCCCTTCGGGTCTGACCAACAGACCAGGGCTCATCTATTGTGATGTCCTAGATTCCCTAAATCCCTGGGGGGACAAAACTCCAGACCAGAGCTCATCTGTGGGATGTCCCAGGTTCCCTAAATCCCAGGGGGGACTGGTATACAGACCACAGCTCCTCTGTGGGTTGTCTCAGGTTACCTAAATCCTGGGGGGGTGTGGCCTAGAGACCAGGTCTTATCTGTGGGCTGTAACATGTTCCCTAATCCTTGGGGTAGACTAGCCTAAAGACCAGGGCTAATGTTTGGGATGTCCTACGTTCCCTAAATTCCTGGGTCAGTCTGGACTACACACCAGGGCTCATCTGTGGGCTGTCCCAGGTTCCCTGAATCACTGGGAGGCCGGCCTACAGAACATTGCTCCTCTGTGGGCTGTCCCAGATTCCCTAAATCCCTTGGGGGGGGCTGGGATACACACCAGGGTCATTTGTGGGCTTTTCCACGTTGCCTAAATTCAAGGCCGGACAGGCCTATAGACCAGGCCTCAGTTGTGGGCTGTTCCAGGTTGCCCAAACCCCTTGGGGACTGGTTTATTGACCAGGGCTCATCTGTGGGCTGTCCCTGGTTCCCTAAATCTCTGGGGGGACTTGTCTACAAACCAGAGCTTTCCCAGGTTGCCCAAATCCCTGGGGGGAAGAGCAAACCGACCAGGGATCATGTGTGGGATGTCCAGAGGTTCCCTAAATCCCTGGAGTACTGTCCTACAGACCAGGGTTTAACTCTGGGATGTCCCATGTTCCCTAAATCCCTGGAGGGAACTTATCTACAGACCAGGGCTCATCTGTGTGATGTCCCAAGTTCCCTAAATCCCTGAAGGGGCTAGCCTTATGACCAGGGCTCATCTATTGGGATGTCCCAGGTTCCCTGAATCCCTGGGGTACTGGCCTACAGACCAGGCCTCATCTGCGGGATGGACCATGTTCTGTAAATCCCTGGAGAGAACTGGCCTATATGCCAGGTCTCATCTGTGGGCTCTCCCAGGTTCGCTAAATCCCAGGGGGGGACTGGCCCACAGAGCAGGGCTCATCTATGGGATGTCCCAGGTTCCCTAAATACCTGGAGGGACTGGCCTTATGACTAGGGTTCATGTATTGCGATATCCCAGGTTCACTGGATCCCTGGGGTACTGACCTAAAAATCAGGGCTTAACTCTGGGATTTTCTGGGTTCCCTAAATCCCTGGGAGTACTGGCCTACAGACCAGGGCTCATCTGCAGGATTTCCCATGTTCCCTAAATCCCTTGGGGGACTGACCTACTCACCAGGGCTCATCTTGGGATGTCCTAGGTTCCCTAAATCCCTAGGGGGACTGGCCTGCAGACCAGGACTCATCTGTGGGATATCCCAGGTCCCTAAATTCCTGGGCGGACTGATCTATAGACCATGGCTCATCTGTGGGCTGTCCCAGGTTCTCTGAATCCCTTGTGGGACTGGTCTACAAACCAGGGCAGATCTGTGGACTGTTCCAGGTTGCCTAAATCCCTGGGGGTACCAGGGCACACACCAGGGCTCAACTTTAGGCTTTCGACTTTCCCTAAATCCCTGAGGGGCACTGGATTAAGGACCAGTGCTCATCTGTGGGCTGTCCCAGGTTCCATAAATCCCGGGAGGACTGGTCTACAGACCAGGGCTCATCTATGAGATTTATCAGGTTTCCTAAATTACCTTGGCGGAACTGGTCTACAGACCAGGGCTCATGTGTGCAATGTCCCAGGTTGCCTAAATACCTGGCGTGCCTGGGCTACAGACCACAGAACATCTGGGGACTCTCCCAGCAGTCCCAAATTGTGGGCGACTGTGACAGCTGCTTAGGTTACCTTAATGCATGTCTTTCTTCCTTTTCTGTAAGATATCAGGAACTTGCTGGGCAGGGCATCTAAGAAGGCTTTTTCTCCCTGGCTCCTGCACATCCCAGGCTGGGAACAGGACTCAGTGATGAGCAGAGGGCCACTGGAATTCTTGCACTGACCTGGAAGGGAGGAGCAGCCATTACCCATGTCTTCCTTGTTATCAGGTGTGGAGCGTGTGTGTGATGGCCAGAGCCCCTGCTGATGTGGGCCAGGAGGAAGTTGCAGCAGCAACTGTGGTAGGCAGGAGGAAGGCGGTAGGAAACCAGGGTTGGCTCTCTCTGCCCACACAGAGTACCTCAGTCATTTCTGGACACATCCAGGCTCCTGTCTCCCACCCTGAAGTCTCACTCCTCTGAGCTACCCTGAGCTCGCATGTCTGTAATGTGGCTACATCTACCCTATATTCTGTACTGAGGGAGGTGAGTTGCGTTAAAAACTTGAAAAACTTTAGGTAAAAGGGCTCCTCTCCTGTTTTATATCCAAGAGTCTTCCCCAAACTTCACTTGAATTCAGAAGAGGAACATGCACACAGCCCCCGGGCTGTCCCAACCTCACACAGTCCTGTGTCACTGCAGGTGCCCTGGGCAAGGAAGTGGCCAGGGGTGTGTAAGATTGACAGTGGGCCCCCCACCTCCTGGTCACTCCCTGACAGATACCAGCAACTGCGCCTGGGCAGACTCTGCACCAAGGTCACAGGTCACAGATCGTCCTGCAAGACTCCACCAACTGTGACTGCTCAGAGTCCACGCCAGGGTCACAGCTCATCCTGACAGCAGCAACTGCCCCTGCCAGAATCCAGGCCCAGGTCACAGGTCATCCAAAATTCAAATTCCAACCACAATCACATACCCACTTGCACACACTAGAAAGGCTATTTTTAAAAAAAAATTAAAGATATCTGTTGGCAGGGATACAGAAAACCTGGATACCCTTAAACACTGCTTGTAGAAATATAATATGGTACAGGCTGTGTAAACTAGTTGAATCTTCCCTCAAAAATTTACGTGCAGCATTACCATAGGTCAACAATTTCATTCCAAGGTACATACTCCACAGATTAGAAAACAAGTGTTCAAACAAGAACTTGTACATGAATATTTATAACAGCCCTGTTCACAATAGCTGAAAGGTGCAAACAACCCAAATGTCCATCAACAGATGGGTGGATAAGCAAAATTAGGTATACCATAACCTAATATATTATTCAGACATAAAAAGGAAAGAGGAAACTGAAATGGAGCAGTAGTTACAGAACACAGTATGGCAGTACCTCAAAAATTAAGCATGGAATTCACTTACAACACAGTGATTCCACTTCTGGGTATATACTGAAAAGAACTGAAAACAGGGACTTGAACACCCACGTTCAAGGCAGCATTATTCACTGTGTCAAAAGGTGGAAGCAACACAAGTGTCCACTGACAGATGAGTAAATAAACAAAATGTGGTCTATCCACACAATGAAATATAATTCAGCCTTAAAAACTGAGAAAATTCGGACATACGTAACAACATCGTGCTAAGTGAAATAACCCAGGCACAAAATGACAAATAGAGTATGCTCTACTTATAAGGTAGCTGGAGTAGTTTCCAGGGACTGAGGGAAGAGAAAATATGAAGTAAGTGTTTAATGAGTACAGGGTTCCACTTTGGGAAGATGAAAGAAATTCTGGAGATGGATGGTGGTGATAGTTACAAAAAAAATGGACGTGGTTTGTGCCACTGAAGTGTTCACTTAAAAATAGTGAATGCTGTATGTATTTAATCATACAGTAAAAAGGAATGAAGTATTGATGTGTATCACAACATGGATGAACCTGGAAAATGTCCTAAGTGAAAGAAATCAGACACAAAAGGCCACATATTATATGAGTCCATTTGTATAAAATGTCCAGAGCAGGCAAATCTACGGTGATGAAAAATAGATTAGTGCTTGCCAGGGACTTGGGGGACAGGGAATGGAAAGTGACTTCATAACGGGCTTTGAGTTTCCTTCAGAGGAAGGAAAAAAAAAACATCTGTAACTATTAATAAATAGATGGTTGCACAACATGGGCAATGTATGACACTCCACTGAATTATATATTCACAACTGGTAAAAATGGTGAAATTTTAAAAGGTGCTTTCAAATATTTATATACATTGTCATAATATGGACTAGGACTTTACCAGTTAACTATATCGATTGGTGATGTAAACATAAGTGTGCAAAACTGAGATACCTTGCAACTGCTGTGCATGTACATGCACACACACATAGCAAGAGAATTACACTAACGTAATATGTGGTTCAGTAAACTGTTATGAAATTTTCATGATCAATTGGGCCACTTGCCTTATATTTGACAGGGAGATTAAATTTTTCTTTAGTAATTATCCCAAATATAAACCCTGTGTTTCGCTATTTCCTTGGTTTATATATATATTGAAGGTGATTCTTACACATGATATATCAAATAATACTTTTTTGTTTTTTGGGCCAGGAGCAGTGGCTCACGCTTATAATCCTACACACTAGGAGGCCGAGGTGGGTGGATTGTTTGAGCTCAGGAGTTTGAGACCAGCCTGAGCAAGAGCAAGACCCCATCTCTACTAAAAATAGAAAGAGACTAGCTGGACAACTAAAAATATACAAAAAAAATTAGCCGGCTATGATAGCGCATGCCTGTAGTCCCAGAAACCTGGCAGGCTGAGGCAGAAGGATGGCCTGAGCCCAGGAGTTTGAGGTTGCCATGAGATAGGCTGACGCCATGGCCCTCCAGCCTGGGCAACACAACGAGACTCTGTCTCAAAATAAAGAAAGAAAAAAAGAATGTTTTTTGCCTTTTGAAAAATCACATCATCCACTTTTTCTACTATTAGATATTACAAACTGCTGTGACTTTAAGGGTCTAGCTGGGCAAAGCCTTAGAAAATTTGCTAAGGGTGTCCATTGTGTGGACACTGACAGAATCCCAATAAAATCCGTGAGACACCAAAAGCCTGCTGTGCACCTAAAAATGAAAGCAGAGTAGACTGCCAACAGCTGGGGTACACTGCATTGGAGAGAGTAGCAGGCAAGACCGCTCAGGGTCTGCAGGCCATGGCAGTCCTGTGCTGCTCACCAGGAAGCGCTGCCCATACCCACCCTGGAGTCATCTCTGCTCTTTAGCTCTGCCAAGGCTGGGAACCTGAGGGATAGTCTCAGAAACAGTTCCAGAAAAAGAAAACTGGAACCGAAGGGAAAGACACATTTTTCTCCCAGTTAGGGAAGGCGGTGAAGTGGGCCTGGTGGATTGGACTGTCAGAGAGAAAGGTGTATTTCCTGATTCAGGGTTAATGGTGATGACCTGGGAGCGTGTGGCTGCTGCAAAACACATGGTAAAACACATAAGAGTACTTACCATGAAGTAGCAGACCTCACACAGCGATGACACTGGAGACTCTGAAGGCAGGACACAGAGGACTTTGCGCTGCGATGGCACGTTCCTTGGAAGGATGAAATTCCCGTAAGGAAACTACATTTATGAACAACCACCTGAACACCCTGCCAGTAAAACAGAGATGACAACAAACTCCCTCACAGAGGCTGAGCCAGACCCATGTCCAGCCAGAGTCTGATACCCCATTAGGGTGGAGAGACGACCGCGTGGACATCACACCCATGGCCACCACGTACTGGGCATGGGGATCTCAATGTGGTGGAAAATGTGGGTTCCCCATTTCCAAATATCCACACGGAGCCCCTCCCGGTTTATGAGGACTGGCCGCCCCTCAGCAGGTGGCTGCGGACAGGAAGGCGGTGCCCATGGGGCTCGGACAGGAAGGTTGAACTCACCCTCGAGGCCTCACGTCTGAGTCAGCACGAGGAGGTCGCACTCGCTTCGGGTCTGAGGCCAGGCCGGCAGGCGCCAGAAAGGCGGTGCCTGCGGGGGCATAGCTAACATGGCGGCACTGCGTCCTCTCACGCCACGTGCAATGCTGCGTACAAAGCCTCGTGCAAAGCCGAAGGGCATGATGGGTGCTCCGCCCTCTGCCAGCCCGCACCGGCACTGAAGCCCTTGGTGCTAATGGGGCGGGGCCTACAGTGGCGAGCACTCCCTCCTGGCCTCGCTGGGGAACCAGTTAAATTCCGAGTTCAGAGTCTTCGGAGCCACGATCTGCAAAATCAAACTCAGATGGCCTCACTGTCCTGTGTCTTTCGGAAAAACTGGGAGGGAGGGAACAATTAAGCAAAAAACATATGGAATGAAATAAGTGTAGATATAAACTTTACAACTGACATCAATATTCATTCAAAATCATCCTCAGACTTCAACTGCAATGCAAAACTTTAAAGATTCGGGGAAGAAACAAAGAAGAAAATTTACATGGCCTTGGGTTTGGTGATGGGTTTTAACACAACAACAACAAAATGAATCTGATCCACAACAGAAGAAATAATACCATGGCTGTTATAATGTTCAACATTTATACTCTGTGAAAGACCAAGTTCAAAGAATAAAAAGACAAGCCACAGAATGATAAGAAATATGTGCAAAATACATACCGGAGGAACAATTCACATTAACATATAAAAAGAAGCCTTAAAACTCAACAATAAGAAGACAAACACCCCGATTAAAAAGGGGTACATATCTCAACACACACCTGACCAAAGAAGATACATACATGGCAAATAATCATACAAAGAGATGCTCAGCGACATATATCGTTAGGGAATAGCAGATTACAGCAGCAATGAGATACCATAGCACGCCTGCTAGAATGACTAAACTCTATAAAAAAAAAAAAAAAGGACAAACCATTGCTGGAGGAAGGGCAGGAATTCTCATTCATGGCTGGTAGAATGCATAATGGTATACAGTCACTTTGGAAGTCAGCATAGAAGAGTAGAATATGCCACCCCAAGATATACCTCTTGTTCTTGTTGTTATTGTTTTGGACAGGGTCTCTGTCACTCAGGCGGGAGTGCAGTGGCACGAACGCAGATCACTGCCACATTGAACTTCCAGGCTGAAGCGATCCTCAGCCTCTCAAGTACCTGGGATTACAGGCATGAGCCACCACTGCCAAATAATTTTTTATGTGTCTGTACAGATGGGTCCTTGCTGTATTGCCCCGGCTGGTCTTGAACTCCTGGGCTCCATGGAGCCTCCTGCCTTGGCCTCCCAAAATGTTGGGATCATAGGCATGAGCCAACATGCCCAGCCCAACATAAGGATTATTTTGAGTTGATAATTTTGAAACACTACAGACCCAGGAGAAGCTCTGAAAACAGGCCAGAAGTTACCTTTTTGTCAGGAAAATTTACGTCTGTGAAGGAGACCTGCTTCCATTTGTAAAGGTGTCTCCCTCTCATACCAAGAAGAGAAGGATGACTATTTCATGAGGGATTCTTAGCAATGCGGAAGGCAGGCACCACTTAAGTCTGAACGACAATGCTTGCTCTTGCTTACCTTGCTTTTCCTGGTTACCTCCCCACTGCTGACCCCATGACACCCATTCTTTCTTTGTTTCACTTGAAGATAGTATGTAAGCCTGAACTCAGAGCCACCTCTTGGAGATTTACACAGTTTTCCTGGCTGTTTCCTCCCATGCATACATAAAGAAAGCATTACTAAATTATACTAGTGAAATCATGGTAATGTAAATTGAAATAAAACCCTAAGACCCATGCCAACTGAATGGACCCCTCTTAGCCAAGCAAACCTCAGAGAAACCTTACAACTGAGTTCCAGGAGTTTAGATACAATTGACCAGCATTTATGTTAGGAAAAAAATAAACATAGACGATAAGACTAACAAAACAGAATCCTTGTGACCATAAGATACTGAATTATTAACAGGACCCAACCCCAACTCTAACACTAACCCTAACTCTAAAAACCCTAAGCCCTAACCACAGCTTTTGCCACTAAGATCAGGGACAAAGCAGAGATGCTCACTTTCACCTCTGCATGCAACATTATACTGAACAACAAACCTGGAGGTATGACATTACGTGACATCAAATTATACTACAAGGCTACAGGAACCCAAACACCATGGTACTGGTGTAAAAAACTGAGACTAATCCAAGGGAACAAATAAAGAACCCAGACATTAAACCATCTACCTAGCACCAACTAACTGATTTTTGACAAAGCAGAAAACATACACTGAGGAAAGGAAGCCCTATTCAATAAACAGTGCTGGGAAAATTGGATATCCATATGCAGAAAAAGGAAACAGGGTACCTCTCTCACTATATACAAAAATAAATTCAGGGTGCATTAAAGAGTTAAATGAAAAGTATGAAACCATAAAAATTCTAGGTAAAAAGTAGGCAAACCTTTTTAGACATCAGCCAAGTCAAAGAATTTATGACTAAGACCCCAAAGCCAAACATAGCAACAACAAAAATAAATCAACAGGACTTAATTAAATTAGGAAACTTGTGCACAGCAAAGGATATAATCAATGCAGTGAATACACAACCTACAGAATGGGCCAAAATATTTGCAACTACGCATCTGACAAAAGACTGATATCCAGAATATGCAAAGACCCAAAAAAATCAGCAAGAAAAAAATAAACATCCTCATCAAAAAGTGGGCAAAAGACCAGAACAGAAGCTTTTGAAAAGAAGATAGACAAATTGCCAAAAAACATGAAACACTGCTAAACATTGTTAATCATGGAGAAATGCAAATTTAAACTACCATAAGGAAGGGCCTTGCCCCAATCAGAATGGCCATTATTAAAAAGACAAGAAACATGGCCGGGCGCGGTGGCTCATGCCTGTAATCCTAGCACTGTAATCCGGCCTCTGGGAGGCCGAGGCGGGTGGATCACTTGAGGTCAGGAGTTCGAGACCAGGCTGAGCAAGAGCGAGACCCCATCTCTACTAAAAATAGAAAGAAATTATCTAGACAACTAAAAATATATATAGAAAAAATTAGCCAGGCATGGTGGCACATGCCTGTAGTCCCAGGTACTCGGGAGGCTGAGACAGTAGGATTGCTTAAGCCCAGGAGTTTGAGGTTGCTGTGAGCTAGGCTGATGCCACAGCACTTACCCTAGCCTGGGCAACAAAGCGAGACTCTGTCTCCAAAAAAAAAAAAAAAAAGACAAAAAACAACAGATGCTGCCACAGATGCATAGAGAAAGGAATGCTGATGCACTGATCAGTCTACAAAATAGTAGAACCTCTATGAAAAACATTATGGAGACTCCTCAAAGAAATAAATGTAGACCTACCATTCAATCCAGCAATCCCACTCCTGGGTATCTAGCCAAAGGAAATGAAGTCATTTTATCCAAAAGACACCAGCACTCAAATGTTTAGCACAGCACACTTCACAATTGCAAAGATGTGGAATCAACTTAAGTGCCATTAAATTCATAAGGGGACAAAAATGTGTGTTTGTGTGTGTACACACACACACACAAATACATGTATAAATATCACAGTGTGCTACTCAGCCATAAAAAGGAATGAAATACCAGCCTGAGCAAGTGTGAGACCCCGTCTCTAAAAAAATAAATAAATTAGGCGGGCAAGATGGCATGTATCTGTAGTCCCAGCTACTCAGGAGGCTAAGACAGGAGCATCACTTGAGCCCAGACTGTGAGGTTGCAGTGAGCTATGATCATGCCACTGCACCCTATCGCGGCCACCAGAGGGAGACCCTGTCTCTAAAAACAAAAGGGAATGAAATAATGTCATTTGCCGCAATGTGGGGGGAACTGGAGACCATTACCCTAAATGAACTATCTCGGGAATGGAAAACAAAACACCCTATGTTTTCACAAATAAGTGGGAGCTATTACATGGATACACAGAGGCACATGGCAATATAAAGGACATGAAAATCTAGAAGGGGAAAGAATGGACAGTGGGTGTAGGATAAAAACTTGCCCACATGAACACTATATTCTGATGACGGACACACCAACACCTCTGACTTCAGCACTACACAAGATAGCCATGTAACAAAAATACTTGTACCACCATAATTAGTATTTTGAAACAAAAAAATAAGATTGCACTGACAGTTCTATACAGAACAATTAGAGAAGAATGGGAAATAAAAATGCATCCAGACATGAATGGAAAGTAAATCTATCCACAGATTCCAAATCACATCACCTTAAATATAGAAAATCCCGAAGAATTCAAAAAATTTATTTGAACCAGCAAACAAAAATGGATAGGTAACAGAACAACATTTCAATTACTGTTTTATTTCTGTACTCTGATGATCAAGAACGTCGAAATGAAATTAAGACAAAAATTGCATTTGAACTATATCAACAAAAATAACCCACTCGAGAAAAAAATTAACAAATGTGCAAGACCTGTATGTGGAAAACTACAAAACATTATTGAAAAAAGCTAAAGAAAATCTAAACAAATGTCAAGACACTCCACGTTCATCGACTGGAGACTTAATATGTTTCAAGATGGCCATACGGCACAGGTGATCTCAAACCCAATGCAATCCCTACAAAAATACAAAAAGGCCTCTCTGCCAAAATGGACAAACTGATCCTAACATTAAAATGGAATTTTAAGGGAACACAAATAACCAAAACCTTCTTGAAAAAGAAAGACAAACTTGGAGGTTCACACTTCCCGATTTTGAATGTTAAATTTTACTGCAAAGCAACAACAATCAAAACAGGATGATACTGGCATGAAGGTACGCATATAGATCAATGACATTGAACTGAGGGTCCAGATATAAATTCATACCTCTATGGTCAATTGATTGTGTACAAGCCCTGAGGTCCCTAAATTCCACAAGCAATGTCAGACAACTATCCACACGCACAGGAATGAAACTGTACCCTGACAGCATACCAAACAGAAAAATTGAACTCAAAATGGTCCACAGGCCTAAATGTAAAAGGTGAAAACATAAACCCTAGAAGAAAACATGGAGATAAACTTTCATAATGTTGGACGTAAGAATGGTTTCTTTGATCTGACACCACAAGCACAGCCAGTAAAGAAAAATTTCCTCAAAATTAAAAACCTTTGGAAATCCAAAGACACCACCCAGAAAGTAAGAAGACAACCGACAGAGGCACGTTATATATCTGATGAGGGTCTCCTATCCAGTATATATAAGTAGCTTTTAAGACTGAACAGGAAAAAGTCAAACAACCAAATAACAACATGGATAAAGAGCCTAAAATTGACACTACACACACACACACACACACACACACACACACACAATAACAAACAATTGGCCAAAAAGCACGTAAGAAGATATTACACATTATTAGTTATTATGGTAATTCAAATTCCAATGACAATGACATACCCACTCACACACGCTTGAAAGGCTATTATTTAAAAAAATTAAACATATCTGTTGGCAAAAATACAGAAAACCTGGATACCCTTAAATACTGCCTGTAGAAATATAAAATGTTACAGGCCGTGTGTAAACTAGTTGAATCTTCCCTCAAAAATTTACATGCAGAATTACCATAGCTCAACAATTCCATTCCAAGGTACATACTCCAAAGATTAGAAAACAAGTGTTCAAACAAGAACTTGTACATGAATATTTATAACACCCTGTTCACAATAGCTGAAAGGTGCAAACAACCCAAACGTCGGTCAACAGATGGATGGATAAGCAAAATTAGGTATATCATAACCTGATATATTATTCAGCCATAAAAAGGAAAGAGAAAACTGAAAGGGAGCAGTTGTTATGGAACACAGTATGGCAGTACCTCAAAAATTACGCATGGAATTCACTTACAACACAGTGATTCCACTTCTGGGTATATACTGAAAAGAACTGAAAACAGGGACTTGAACACCCACGTTCATGGCAGCATTATTCACTGTGCCAAAAGGTGGAAGCAACACAAGTGTCCACTGACAGATGAGGAGAAAAATAAAATGTGGTCCATCCACACAATGAAATATAATTCAGCCTTAAAAATGAGGAAATTCTGACAAACGCAACAACATTGTGCTAAGTGAACCAACCCAGGCACACAACGACAAAAAGAGTATGCTCTACTTATGAGTTAGCTGGAGTAGTTTTCAGGAGCTGGGGAAAGAGAAAATATGAAGTAAGTGTTTAACAAGTGCAGGGTTCCCCTTGGGGAAGATGAAAGAAATTCTGGAGATGGATGGTGGTCACAGTTACAAAAAAAATGGACGTGGTTTGTGCCACTGAAGTGGTGCACTTAAGAATGGTGAATGCTGGCCCAGCGCGGTGGCTTAGGCCTGTAATCCTGGCCCTTTGGGAGGCCGAGGTGGGTGGATCGCTCGACGTCAGGAGTTCGAGACCAGCCTGAGTGAGACCCCGTCTCTACTAAATATAGGAAGAAATTATCTGGCCAACTAAAAAAAATACATATAGCAAAAAATTAGCCAGGCATGGAGGCGCATGCCTGTAGTCCCAGCTACTGGGGAGGCTGAGCCAGTAGGATCGCTTAAGCCCAGGAGTTTGAGGTTGCTGTGAGCTACACTGATGCCATGGCACTCACTCTAGTCTGGGCAACAAAGTGAGACCCTGTCTCAAAAAAAAAAAAAAAAGGAATGGTGAATGCTGTAGTTACTCATACAGAAAAAAGGAATGAAGTACTGATGTATATCACAACATGGATGAACCTTGAAAACATCCTAAGTGAAAGAAATCAGACACAAAACCCCACATATTATGATTCCATTTGTATGAAATGTCCAGAGCAAGCAAATCCATGGTGATGAAAAATAGATTAGTGCTTGCCAGGGACTTGGGGGACAGGGAAAGGAAAGTGACTTTGTAACGGGCTTTGAGTTTCCTTCAGAGGAAGAAAAAAAAACATCTGTAACTATTAATAAATAGATGGTTGCACAACATGGGCAATGTACGACCCTCCATTGAATTATATATTCACAAGTGTTAAAATGGTGAAATTTTAAAAAGTGCTTTCAAATATTTATATACATTGTCATAATATGGACTAGGATTTTATCACTTAACTATATCGATTGGTGATGTAAACATAAGTGTGCAAACCTGAGATACCTTGCAACTGGTGTGCACGCACATGTGCACACACATGGCTAGAGAATTACAGTAAGGTAATATGTGGTTCAATAAACTCTTATGAAATATCCATGATCAATTGGGTCATTTGCCTTTCATTTGGCAGGGAGATTTAATTTTTCTTTACTAATTATCCCAAATATAAATCCTGTATTTAGCTATTTCCTTGGTTTATATATAAATCGAAGGTGATTCTTACACACAATATATCAAATAATAATTTTTTAGGGGGGGCCGGGAGCAGTGGCTCACGCCTACAATCCTACACTCTGGGATGTCAAGATGGGTGGATCCTTTGAGCTCAGGAGTTCGGGACCGGCCTGAGCAAGAGCCAGACTACATCTCTACTAAAAATAGTAAGAGACTAGCTGGACAACTGAAAATATATAGAAAAAATTAGCGGGGTATGGTAACGCATGCATATAGTCCCAGAAACTTGGCAGGCTAAGGCAGAAGGATGGTTAGAGCCCAGGAGTTTGAGGTCTCTGTGAGCTAGGCTGACGCCATGGCACTCCAGCCTGGGCAACACACTGAGACTGTCTCAAAAGAAAGAAGAAAAGAAAGTTTTTTGTGTTTTGAAAAATCACATCATCCATTTTTTCTACTGTTAGATATTACAAACTGCTGTGACTTTAAGGGTCTAGCTGGGCAAAGCCTTAGAAAATTTGCTAGGGGTGTCCACTGTGTGGACAGATTGACAGAACCCTAATAAAACCCCTGAGATACCAAAAGCCTGCTGTGCACCTAAAAATGAAAGCAGAGTAGACTGCCAACAGCTGGGGTAGACTGCATGGGAGAGGGTAGCAGACAGGACCGCTCAGGGTCTGCAGGCCATGGCAGTCCTGTCCTGCTCAGGAAAAAGTGCTGCCCACACCCACCTTGGAGTTATCTCTGCTCTTTAGATCTGCCAAGGCTGAGAAACTGAGGGATAGTCTCAGAAACAGTTCCAGAAAAAGAAAACTGGAACTCAAGGGAAACACACACTTTTCTCCCAGTTGGGGAAGGCGGTGAAGTGGGCCCGGTGGATCGGACTGTCAGGGAGAAAGGTGTATTTCCTGATTCGGGGTTAAAGGGGATGACCTGGGAGTGTGTGGCTGCTGTGAAACACATGGTAAAACACACGGGAGTACTTACCATGAAGTAGCAGACCTCACACAGCAATGACCCTGGAGACTCTGAAGGTAGGACACAGAAGACTTTGTGCTGTGACGGCACGTTCCCTGGAAGGATGAAGTTAGTATAAGGAAACTACATTTATGAACAACCACCTGAACACCCTGCCAGTAAAACAGAGATGACAACGAACTCCCTCACAGAGGCTGAGCCAGACCCATGTCCAGCTCAGAGTGTGATACCCCATTAGGGTGGAGAGGCCACCGCGTGGACGTCACACCCGTGGCCACCACGTCCTGGGCATGGGGGACCTCAGTGCCGTGGAAACTGTGTGTTCCCCGTTTCCAAATGTCCACACGGAGCCCCTCCCGCGTCTCTGAGAACCGGCCGCCCCTCAGCAGGCGGCTGCAGACAGGAAGGCGGTGCCCGTGGGGCTCAGAAGGGAAGGTTGAACTCACCCTGGGGGCCTCACGTCTGAGAGAGGACCAAGGGGTTGCAGTCGCTTCGGGTCTGAGGCCAGGCAGGCAGGCGCCAGGGAGGCGGCGCCTGCGGGGCAAAGCTAACATGGCGGCACTGCGTCCTCTCACGCCACGTGCAATGCTGCGTACAAAGCCTCGTGCAAAGCCGCCGGGCATGACGGGTACTCCGCCTCCTGCCATCCCGCCCCACCTGTGAGCAGCAGTATGCGCCAGCTGAGACTCTGCCCTCTGTCGGGAGCCCCCCACTACTGTTGGGAGCTGGGTTCTTGTGCAGATGGCGGGGGGAGGAAGATGGAGAGAACTCCCGGCAGGCCCCCGGGGCCTTTTCCCCTTTGTTTCCTGCACTGCAGTGTGTGTGTGTGTGTAGGGCCCTGTCTCCCTCCCTGGAAACTACACCCCCTCCTCATTGTCATGTAGGGGCTGAGCCTAGAGACCAGCTGCCCCCCAGGTGGATGGGACGTGGGGACATCTACATGGGACATGCACACCGGGGGTTGACGGTGGGGTCCCACCAAGGCACTCGCCCTATCCTGGGAGGATCAATGTGCCCCCCGCCTGCCCACTCCATGGTCAGCCTGTCGCCCTTGACAGTTTTTAGGGGCCAGAGACCTCTCCTGGGGGGCTATGGTCCCGACCCGCAGGGAGCCACTCCTCTTGTGCGTGGGGGTGGAGCTGCCCAGTTCTAAGTCCCTGGGGGTTTGGGGGGACACCTGTGGCAGCATAAGCCCACCTCCAGCCCCCAGCCCAGAAGGACCCTCAGCCCCCAAGAGCCTCTGCTCCTTCAGGGGCTCATCCCAATAGGCCTGGGTGACCTGAGGAGCTGGGCGCAGCATACGCTAGTGGGCTGATGGGCACGTGTGCACCCCGGATGCAGGCATGGGGCCAGCGGGGCCATCATGGGTGTGTGCAGATGTCCATTTGGGGCAGTGATGACTAGCGAGGGGATGCACAGGGCAAAGGGCGGGGTGGATGGGCTGCAGTCAGGGAGGGCTTCCCGGAGGCGGTGTCCAAAGTGCCCTGTGAAGGCTGTGCTGAGGAATGGCCTTACTAAACCCCAGGGGCAAAGGCACATGGGAAAGCCCAAAATGTGGTCCTCTGGCCAGAACAATGAGAAATGAGGCTACGGGCACCTCCCTGGGATCAGGCAGGGCCGATGTCAGGAGAAAGTAGCAGAGGCTGTGCAGGACCCCCTGGGCAGGGCCTGGGGGTTCCAGGTGCCCCTGGAGGAACAGCTTCCCTTTGCCCTGGGCCAGGGCTGTCCTACTAGCCCAGGGCCACAGGGAAGCTGCAGCCCCCAGTCCTGGGCTAGTGGGGCCTCCCAGCTTGGCTCAGCACTAGAAGGGCCTATTTGCCAGTCTGTCTCCCCCCAGGGCTCTGATGGCAGCACTGGGTCCCAACTCGCTCCATGCCACCTGGCCTGGGACTCAGTGCCTGGGGGCCAGTCAGTGGGTGACAGGACAGAGCCCGTCCTGGGACGGCACTGACAGATGTTCTGGGGGCTGGACTTGCTTGGTGGTAGGGGCACTGTCTGGCCACCTGTCCTGGCTGGAAATCATGCTGTGGGACCACAGGAATGTGCTTCTGTATCCACCTTGGTCAGGCCCACTGCCTGGGACCTCCCCCAGTGAGCCCTGTCTGCAGCCACAGAGCCTGAAGGACCAGTGTGACCCCTAGCTTCAGGCCAATGCACCCCAGGCTCTGGGCCCACGGGCTTTTCTGGTGGCCTCAGCACTCCCTTTCTAGCCCTTTCCTGCAGCCTCCAAGAGGGACTGCCTGGAGCGGTTGGGGCCCAGGATGCTGGAGCCCATCACATGGGATGATGACGCCATCTGCCCCACTGAGTACTCACGCATCGTGCCCCTGGAGAATGGCGAGGTGGCTCCGAGGACAGCGTGGTGGTGGGTTCTGCCGGTCTGCTTCTGGTGGCCACACCTGGCCTCACCGTCCACACCTTCTGCAGATCCTGGTGTCCCTGGTGAATGGGTGCCCAGGGACCATGAACTACTCCTACTCACCACTGCTGCGCAACTTCACCAAAGCCACCAACACACCGCTGGGTCACCTCATGGGCAAGGCGCTACGGGACCCCACAGTCATGCACCGGGTGAGCCCACCCTGTCTAGCATGTGGGGCAGCCCCTTGCAGAGGGGGGAGGAGCCGGCTCTGGGGGGCAGCCTGGGCCTGAGGCCCTGGGACGCGGGTGGGTGAGCCTGGGCCCTGGCGCTCAGGGGCCTGCAGTGCAGTATTATTACAGCACCAAGGACATCAGCACCGGTGGCCTCTGCGTCTGCCATGGCCACGCGGATGTGTGCGATGTCAAGGACCCTTTGGACCCTCCCAGGAAAGGCCGTTTCAGGTGAGGCCCTTTCAGCTGAGGCCACTCTCAGGTGAGGCTGCTTTCAGCTAGGGCCCCCCCCCCACCTCAGGTGAAGACCTTTTCAGGTAAAGCCCTGTTAGCTAGGTCCCTCCAGCTGAGGCCCTGTCAGGTGAGGCCCCTTACAGTCCTTTTCAGGTAAGGCCCCTTCAACTTTGGCCGCTTTCAGGTGAGTCGCCTCTCCGATGAGGCTCCCTTAGGTGAGGCCTCTCAGTGAGGCCTGCTCAGGTGAGGTCCTCTCAGTAGCTACTTCAACCGAGGCACTCACAGCTGAGGCCCCTTTAAGCTGAGGCCCTTCCCAGGTGAGGCCCCTCTCATTTGGGGACCCTGTCAGGTGATGTCCTTTTCAGCTGAGGGACGCTCTCAGCCGAGACCCTTTTCAGCTGAAGCCCTTTCAGCTGAGGGGCCTCTCAGGTGAGGGGCCTCTGAGAAGAGAAGAGGCCCCTTACAGGTGAGGCCCTTTCAGCTGAGGACTCCCCCCCAGGTGAGGCTCCTCTCAGGTGAGACCCACTCACCTGAGAGCACTTTCAGTGCAGGTCCCTGTATGGTGAATCCCCTTTAGGTGAGGTCCTTTCAGCTGAGGGCCCTTTAAGCACAGGCCCCTCCCAGGGGCCTCCCCGTTTTTCTGAAAGTCACAGGACAGTGAGCCCATCTGAGTTTGAATTTCCAGATCCTGGCTCCAAAGATGCTGAACTCGGATTTAAACTGGTTCCCCAACAAGGCCAGGAGGGAGTGCTCTCCACCGTCCCCCGGCCCCATGAGCACCTAGGGCTGCAGGGGAAGTGCGGGCTGACAGGGGGCGGAACGACCGTCATGCCCCGCGGCTTTGCATGCAGCGTTGCACGTGGCGTGAGAGGACGCAATGCCGCCATGTTAGCCTCGCCCAGCAGGCGCCAGTTCCCTGCTGCCTGCCGGCCTTGCCTCAGACTTGAGCGAGTGCGACCTCCTTGTCCTCACTCAGACGTGAGGCCCCCAGGGTGAGTTGAACCTTCCTGTCTGAGCCCCACGGGCACTGCCTTCCTGTCTGCAGCTGCCTGCTGAGGGGCGGCCGGTCCTCAGAGAACCGGGAGGGGCTCCGTGTGGACATTTGGAAACGGGGAACGCACAGTTTCCACGGCACTGAGGTCCCCCATGCCCAGGACGTGGTGGCCACGGGTGTGACATTCACGCGGTGGTCTCTCCACCCTAATGGGGTATCACACTCTGAGCTGGACGTGGGTCTGGCTCAGCCTCTGTGAGGGAGTTCGTTGTCATCTCTGTTTTACTGGCAGGGTGTTCAGGTGGTTGTTCATAAATGTAGTTTCCTTATACTAATTTCATTCTTCCAGGGAACATGCCATCACAGCACAAAGTCTTCTGTATCCTGCCTTCAGAGTCTCCAGGGTCATTGCTGTGTGAGGTCTGCTACTTCATGGTAAGTACTCTCGTGTGTTTTACCATGTGTTTCACAGCAGCCACACACTCCCAGGTCATCCCCTTTAACCCCGAATCAGGAAATACACCTTTCTCCCTGACAGTCCAATCCACCAGGCCAGCTTCACTGCCATCCCCAACTGGGAGAAAAATGTGTCTTTCCCTTCGGGTCCAGTTTTCTTTTTCTGGAACTGTTTCTGAGACTATCCCTCAGTTTCTCAGCCTTGGCAGATCTAAAGAGCAGAGATGACTCCAAGATGGGTGTGGGCAGGGCTTCCTCCTGAGCAGCACAGGACTGGCCATGGCCTGCCGACCCTGGGCGGTCCTGCCTGCTACCCTCTCCCATGCAGTCTACCCCAGCTGTTGGCAGTCTACTCTGCTTTCATTTTTAGGTGCACAGAAGGCTTTTGGTGTCTCGGATCTTTTATTCATGTTCCGTCAACCTGTTCACACATTGGACACCCTTAGCAAATTTTCTAAGGCTTTGCCCAGCTAGACCCTTAAAGTCACAGCAGTTTGTAATATCTAACAGTAGAAAAAGTGGATGATGTGATTTTTCAAAAGACAAAAAGATTTTTCTCTTTTTCTTTCTTTCTTTTGAAACAGAGTCTCACTGTGATGCCCGGGCTGGAGTCCCATGGCATCAGCCTAGCTCACAGAAACCTCATAATCCTGGGCTCAAGCCATCCTTCTGCCTCAGCCTGCCAAGTATCTGGGGCTACAGGCATGCGCTACCATAGCCGGCTAATTTTTTCTATAGATTTTTAGTTGTCCAGCTAGTCTCTTACTATTTTTAGTAGAGATGTGGTCTCGCTCTTGCTCGGGCCAATCCCGAACTCCTGAGCTCAAACGATCTGCCCACCTTGGCCTCCCAGAGAGTAGGATTATATGCATGAGCCACTGCTCCCAGACCCCCCCTAAAAATTATTATTTGATATATTGTGTGTAAGAATCACATTCGATTTGTATATAAACCATGGAAATAGTACCTAAACACAGAGTTTATATTTGCAATAATTACGAAAGAAAAATTAAATGTCACTGCCAAATGAAAAGCAAATGACTCAGTTCATCATGGAAATTTCATAAGAGTTTACTGAACCACACATTACCTTACTGTAATTCTCTAGCCCTGTGTGTGCGCATGTGTGTGCACAGCAGTTGCAAGGTATCTCAGCTTTGCACATTTATGTTTACATCACCCTCGATATAGTTAAGTGATAAAGTTCTAGTCCATATTATGACAGTGTGTATAAATATTTGAAAGCACCTTTTAAAATTTCACCATTTTTACCACTTGTGAATATATAATTCAATGGAGGGTCATACATTGCCCGTGTTGTGCAACCGTCTATTTATTAATAGTTACAGATGTTTTTTTTCTTCCTCTGAAGGAAACTCAAAGCCTGTTACGAAGTCACTTTCCTTTCCTTATCCCCCAAGTCCCTGGCAAGCACTAATCTATTATTCATCTCCGTGGATTTGCCTGCTCTGGACATTTTATACAAATGGACTCAGGGCAAACATCACTTAGGACGTTTTTGAGGTTCATCCATGTTGTAATATACATCAGTACTTCATTCCTTTTTTCTGTATGATTAAATACATACAGCATTCACCATTCTTAAGTGCACACTTCAGTGGCATGAACCACATGAACATTGTTGCGTAACCATCACCTCCATCCATCTCCAGAACTTTTTTCATCTTCCCCAAGTGGAACCCTGTACTTGTTAAACACCCACTTCATATTTTCTCTAGTCCTAGCCCCTGGAAACTACTCCAGCTACCTCATAAGTAGACCATACTCTATTTGTTGTTGTATGCCTGGGTTGTTTCACTTAGCACAATGTTGTTATGTATGTCAGAGTTTCCTCATTTTTAAGGCTGAATTATATTTCATCGTGTGGATGGACCACATTTTCTTTTTCTTTTTCTTTTTTTTTTGACACAGAGTGTCACTTTGTTGCCCAGGCTAGAGTACCGTGGTGTCAGCCTAGCTCACAGCAACCTCAAACTCCTGGACTTAAGTGATCCCACTGACTCAGCCTCCCAAGTAGCTGGGACTACAGGCATGTGCCACCATGCCCAGCTAATTTTTTCTATATATATATATATTTTTTTAGTTGTCCAGATAATTTTTATTTCTATTTTTAGTAGATACAGACTCTCACTCAGGCTGGTCTCAAACTCCTGACCTCGAATGATCCACCCGCCTTGGCCTCCCAGAGGGCTAGTATTACAGGCATGAGCCACCGCGCCCGGCCACATTTTTTCTACTCATCTGTCAGTGGACACTTGTGTTGCTTCCACCTTTTGGCACAGTGAATGATGCTGCCATGAACATGGGTGTTCAAGTCCCTGTTTTCAGTTCTTTTCAGTATATACCCAGAAGTGGAATCACTGTGTTGTAAGTGAATTCCATGCTTAATTTTTGAAGTACTGCTATATTGTGCCCATAACAGCTGCTCCGTTTCAGTTTTCTCTTTTCTTTTTATGGCTGAATAATATATCAGGTTATGATATGCCTAATTTTGCTTATCCACCCATCTGTTGATGGACGTTTGGGTTGTTTGCACCTTTCCGCTATTGTGAACATGGCTGTTATAAATATTCATGTATAACTTCTTGTTTGAACACTTGTCTTCTAATCTTTGGAGTATGTACCTTGGAATGGAATTGTTGAGCTATGGTAATTCTGTGTGTAAATTTTTGAGGGAAGATTCAACTAGTTTACACACAGCCTGTACCATTTTATATTTCTACAAGCAGTGTTTAAGGGTATCCAGGTTTTATGTATCCTTGCCAACAGATATCTTCAATTGTTTTCAACAATAACCTTTTTAGTGTGTGTGAGTGGGTATGTCATTGTGGTTGGAATTTGAATTTCAGACGACCTGTGTCCAGCGCGTGGACTCTGAACAGGGCCTGTTGCTTCTGTCAGGATGACCTGTGACCCTGGCCTGGAATCTGAGCAGTCACAGTTGGTGCAGTCTGTGAGGACAACCTGTGACCTGTGACCTTGGTGCAGACTCTGCACAGTCACAGTCTCTTCTGTCTGTCAGGGAGTGACCAGGAGGCAGGGGGCCCCACTCTCAACCATGGGGTGCACACCCTTGCACTTCCCGGGCTGCTCCCTTGCCCAGGGCACCTGCAGTGACACAGGACTGTGTGAGGTGGGGATGGGCCTGGGGCTGCGTGCAGGTTGCTCTTCTGAATTCAAGTGAAGTTTGGGGAAGACACTTTTATACAAAACATGAGAGGAGCCATTTTACCTACAGTTTTTGAAGTTTTTAATGCAACTCACCTCCCTCAGTACAGAACATAGGGTAGATGTAGCCACATTACAGATGCGCGAGCTCAGGAGAGCTCAGAAGAGTGAGACTTCAGGGTGGGAGACAGGAGCCTGGATGTGTCCAGAAATGACTGAGGTACCCTATGTGGGCAGAGAGAGTCAACCCTGGTTTCCTACCACCTTCCTCTTGCCTCCCACAGCTCCCACTGGAACAGCCTCCTGGCCCACAGCAGCAAGGGCTCTGGCCATCACACACATGCTCGACACCTGATAATGAGGAAGAGATGGGGAATGGCGGCTCTTCCCTTCCAGGTCAGCACAGGAATTCCAGTGGCCCTCTGCTCATCACTGAGTCCTGTCTCCACCCTGGAATGTCCAGGAGCCAGGAAGAAAAAGCCTTCTTAGATGCCCTGCCCAGCGAGATCCTGATATCTTACAGAAAAGGAAGAAAGACATGCATTGAGGTAACCTAGTGGCAATCACAGTGGACCACAAATTGGGACTCCTGGGAGAGTCCCCAGAAGATCTGCAGTCTGTAGCCCAGGCACCCCAGGTATTTAGGCAACCTGGGACATCCCACACATGAACCCTGGTGCACGGGCCAGTTCTGCCAAGGTGATTTAGGAAACCTGATACATCACACAGATAAGCCCTGGTCTGTATGCCAGTCCCCCCCAGGGATTTAGGGAACCTCGGACAGCCTAGAGATGAGCCCTGGTCTGTACACTGGTACCCTCAGGGATTTAGGGAACCTGGAACAGCCCACAGATCAGCTCTGGTTTGTAGACCAGTCCCACCAGGGATTTAGGGAATCTGGGACAGCCCACAGATGAGCCCTAGTTTTTAGATCAGTCCACCCACCTTGTAGGGACCTGGGACATCCCATAGATGAGTCCTGGTCTTTATGTCAGTCCACCCTGGGATATAGGGAACCTGGGAGAACTCTGTTCTGTAGGCTAGTCCCCCCAGGGATTTAGGGAACCTGGGACATCCCACAGATTGTCCCTGGTCTCTAGGCCAATCTTCCAAGGGATTTAGGGAGCCTTGGACATATCAGAGATGAGCTCTGGTCTGTAGGCTAGTCCCACCAGGGATTTAGGGAACCTGGTACAGCCCAGAGATGAACCTGGTCTGTAGGCCAATCCCCAGCCCTGGAATTTAGGGAATGTTGGACAGCCCACAGATGAGCCCTGGTCTGTAGTCCAGTCCCCCTAAGGGATTTACGGAACCTGTGGCAGTCCACAGATGAGCCCTGGTCTGTAGACCAGGCCCTAAAGCAATTTAGGGAATATGGGACATCCCACAGATGATCCCCGGTTTGTAGGGCAGTCCTCCCAAGAATTTGGGGAACTTGGGATTTCCCACAGTTGAGCCCTGGTCTGTAGACATTCCCTCAGTGATTTCGGCAACCTGGGACACACCACAGATGAGCCCTGGTCTCTTGACCAGTCTCCTCAGGGACACAGGGAACCTGTGACAAGCAACAGATGAGCCGTGGTTTACAAACAGTCCCCCCATGGATTTAGGGAACCTGGGACATCCCACAGATTAGCCCTGGTTTCTAGATCAGGTCTCCCAGGTATTTGGGAAATCTGGGACATCCCACAGATGAGCTCTGGTCTGCAAGTGAGTCCCCACAGTGATTTAGGGAACCTGGGAAATCCCACAGAAGAGTCTTGGTCTATAGACAGTCACACCAGGGATTTAGGGAACCTGAGACAGCCCACAGATGAGCTCTGGTGTGGAGGGCAGTAATCCCCCAAAGATTTAGGTAACCTGGGACAGCCCAAAGATGAGCCCTGTCTCTATGTCGGTCCCCCTTGGGATGTAGAGAACCTCGGGCATCCCACAGATAGGCCCTGGTGTGTAGGCCAGTCCCTCCCTGGGATTTAGGGAACCTGGGAAAGCCCACAGATGAGCTCTGGTCTGTAGACAATCCCACAGTGATTTCAGCAACCTGGGACACCCCACAAATGAGCCCTGGTCTGTAGACCAGTCACCCCAGGATCTTAGGGAACCTGTTACAGCCCACAGAGGAGCCCTGGTCTGAAGATAGTGCCCCCAGGGATGTAGGGAACATGTGACATCCCACAGATGAGCCCTTCTTAGTCAACCAGTGCCCCCAGATATTTAGGTAACCTTGGACATCCCATAGATGAGCCCTGTTCTGTAGGCCAGTACCCCTAGCGATTTAGGGAACCTGGGACAGCCCACAGATGACCTCTGATATGTAGGTCTGTCACCCCCCCAAAAATTTGGGGAACCTGGGAGAACCCACACATGAGCCCTGGTCTTTTATCCAGTCCCCCTTGGGATATGGGGAATCTGGGATATCCCACAGATGAGCTGTGGTCTGTAGGCCAGTGCCCCCAGGATTTGGGGAACCTGGGACATCACACAGATGAGCCCTGGTCTGTAGGCCAGTCCTGCAAGGGATTTAGGGAGTCTGGGTCATATCACGAATGAGCTCTGGGCTGTAGGCCAGTCCCCCTCTTGGATTTAGGGAACCTGGTAAAGCCCACAGATGAGCCCCTGTGTGTAGACAAGTTCCCCCCAGAGATTTAGGGTCATGGGACATCCCGCATATGAGCCGTGGTCGGTAGGCCAGACCCCCTGGGATTTAGGGAACCTGGGACATCCAAGAATTAACCCCTGGTCTGTAGGCCAGTACCTGAGGGATTCAGAGAACCTGGGACAGCCAACAGATGAGCCCTGATCTGTAGGCCAGTCTCCCCCAGAGATTCAGGGAACCTGGTACAGTCCAAAGAGGAGCTGTGCTCTGTATCCCAGTTCCACCAGAGATTTAGGAACCTGGGACAGTTCTGTTCTGTAGTCTAGTCCCCCAGAGATTTAGGGAACCTGGGACATAACTGAGATGAGCCCTGGTTAGTAGCCAGTCTGTCCCACAGATTTATGGCACTTGGACAGCCCACAGATGAGCCCTGGTCTGTAAATCAGTCCTCAAGGGATTTGGGCAACCTGGGACATCCACAGTTGAGCCTCAGTCTGTATGCCAGTCCCCCACTGTGGTTTAGGGAACCTGGAACATCCCACCGATGAGCCCTGGTTTATAGGCCAGTGTCCCCCTGGGATTTAGGGAACCCAGGACAGCCAACAGATGAGCCTGTTCTGTAGGCCAGCTTTTTCCAAGGATTTAAGGAACTGGAACAGCCCACAGATGAGCCCTGGTCTGTAGGCCTGTCCCCCCAGTTATATAGGGAACCTGGGACATCTGACAAATGAGCCCTGGTCTAAAGACAGTCCCCCCAGGGGTTTAAGGAACCTGGGACAGCCCAGAGATTAGCTTTGGTGTGTAGGTCAGTCCACTGCCAAGGATTTATGGAAACTGGGACAGCCCACAGATTAGCCCTGGTCTGTAGACCAGTCCCTCAAGGGATTTAGGAAAAATGGGACATCCCACAGATGATGTCTGGTTTGTAGACCAGTCCCCCAAGGGATTTAGAGAATTTGGGAGAGCCCTGAGATGAGCGCTCATCTGTAGACAGTCCCCAAGCAATTTTGGCAACCTGGGACACCCCATAGATGAGCCCTGGTCTGTAGAGCAGTCACGCCAGGGACTTATGGAACCTGGGATAGCTCATAGATGAGCCCTGGTTTGTACACCAGTTCCTCCAGGTATTTTTTGAACTTTGGACATCCCACAGATTTTCCCTGGTGTGTAGGCCAGTCCCTCCGGTGAATTTAGGGAACATGGGACATCCCATAAATGAGCCCTGGTCCATAGACAGTCCTTTCAGGGATTTGGGGAATCTGGGACAGCCCTCAGATGAGCTCTGGTGTGTAGGTCAGACCCCCCCCCCAAGTATTTAGAGAATCTCGGACAGCCCATAGATGAGCCTTGGTCTGTAGGCCAGTTCTCCTTGGGATGTAGGGAACCTGGCACAGCCCACAGATGAGCCCCGGTCTGTAAGCCAGTCCCCCCAGTGATATAGGGAACCTGGGACATCCCAAAAATCAGCCCTGGTCTCCAGACACTCCTCCTAGGGATTTAAGGAACTTGGGACACCCCACAGATTAGCTCTTATGTGTAGGTCAGTCCACCGCCAAGCATTTACGAAAATTGAGACAGCCCACAGATGAGTCCTGGTCTGTAGACCAGTCCATCAAGAAATTTAGGGAACATGGGACATCTCACAGATGATGCCTGGTTTGTAGACCAGTCCCTCCAAGGATTTAGGGAACTTGGGAGAGCCCTGAGATGAGCCCTGGTCTGTAGGCCACTACCCTCAGTGATCTAGGGAACCTCTAGCACAGACCACAGATGAGCTCTGCTTTGTAGGCCACTCCCCAACAGGAATTTAGGGAACCTGGGACAGCCTATAGATTAGCCCTTGTGTGTAGATCGGTCCCCCCAGGGATTTAAGGACCTGTGATATCCCACAGATGAGCCCTGGTCTGTAGGCCTGTCTCCCCATGGACTTAGGGAACCTGGGATGTCCCACAGATGAGACCTGGTCTGTAGGCCAGTCTCCTGAGGAATTTAGGGAAAATAGGACATCTCGCAGATGAGGCCTGGTCTGTAGGCCAGTCTCCCCTGGGATTTAGGGAACCTGGGACATCCCAAAGTTAAGCCCTGGTCTGTAGGCCAGTACATCAGGGATTCAAGGAACCTGGGTCATCCCAATAGAAGACCCCTGGTCTGTAGACCAGTACCCCCTGGGATTTAGGGAACCTGGGATATCCCACACATGAGTCCTGGTCATAAGGACAGTCCCTCCAGGAATTTAGGGAACTTGGGACATCCCACAGAAGAGGCCTGGTCTGCAGGACTGTCCCTCCAGGGATTTAGGGAATCCGGGACATCCCAACAGATGACTCCTGGTGTGTAGGCCAGACCCCAAGGGATTTAGGGAGCCTGGGACACCCCACAGATGAGCTCTGTTCTGTAGGATAGACTGCACAGGGATTTAGGGAACCTGGTAAGCCCAGAGATGAGCCCTGGTCTGTAGGACAGTCCCTTCCAGGGACTTAGGGAACCTGGGACAGCCCAGAGATGAGCCCTACTCTGTAGGCCAGTCCCCACCCCTGGGATTTAGGGAACATTGGACAGACCACAGATGAGCTCTGGTCTGTAGTCCAGTCCCCTTACGGGATTTACGGAACCTGGGACAGTCCACAGATAAGCCTTGGTCTCTAGACCAGTCCCTCAAGCGATTTAGGGAACATAGGACATCACACAGAATATCCTTGGTTTGTAGGCTCATAACTTCAGGGATTTACACAACTTGGGAGAGCCCACAGATGAGCTCTGCTCTGTAGACAGTCCCCCAGTGATTTCGGGAACCTGGAACACCACACAGATGAGCCCTGGTCTGTAGACCAGTCACCCCAGGGACTTAGAACACCTGTGACAGGCCTCAGATGAGGCCTCTGTAGTCCAGTCCCCTAGAGGGATTTAGGGAACCTGGGACAGCCCACAAATGAGTTCCAGTCTGTAGACCAGTCCCCTTAGAGATTTAGGAAACCCAGGAGAGCCTATAAATTAGCCCTTGTTTCTAGACCAGTCCCCCAGGGGATTTCGGGAACCTGGGACAGCCAAGAGATGAGCCCTGGTTTGTAGATCAGTACCCATAGGGATTTAGGGACCTGGGACATCCCACAGATGAGCCCTTCGGTGTAGGCCAGTCCTGTGAGGGATTTAAGGGACATGGGCCATCTCACAGTTGAGCACTGGTCTATAGGCCGGTACCCCAGGGATTCAGGGTACCTGTGATATCCCAATAGATGAGCCCTGCTCTGTAGACCAGTCTCCCCTGGGATTTAGGGAACCTGGGATATCCCATATATCAGCTGTGATCTACAGACACTCCCCATAGGGATTTAGGAAACCTGGGGAAGCCCACAGATGAGATCCAGTGTTTAGGACAGTCTCCCCCAACCAATGATTTAGGGAACCTGGGATAGCCCAGAGATGATCCTTGGTCTATAGGCCAGTTCTCCTTTGGATGTAGGGAACCTGGGACATCCAACAGAGGAGCCCTGGTCTGTAGGCCAGTCCCTCCAGGGATTTAGGGAGCCTGGGACATACCACAGATAAGCCATGTTCTTTAGCCCGTGCCCCCAGGGATTCAGGGAACCTGGGATATCCCACAGAACAGCCCTGGTGTGTAGGCCAGACCCCCCTGGGAATTAGGGATCCTGTTACAGGCCACAGAGAAGCCCTGGTCGATAGACAGTCCCCCCAGGGATTTTGGGAACCTGGGACATCCCACAGAGGAGCCCTAGTTTGTCATCCAGTTTCCCCACGTATTTAGAGAACCTTGGACATCCCACAGATGAGCCCTGGTTTGCAGACCAGTCCCCCCAGTGATTTAGGAAACCTGGAACATCCCACAACTCAGCCCTGGTCTATAGACAGTCCCCCCAGGGATTTAGGGAACCTGGACAGCCCACAGATGAGCCCTGGTCTGTAGGCCAGTCCCCCTTGGGATATAGATAATCTGGGGCATCCCACAGATGAGCCCTGGTCTGTAGGCCAGTCCTGCAAGGGATTTAGGGAGCCTGGGACATACCACAGATGAGCCCTGAGCTGTAGGCCAGTGCCCCTCCCCCCCCAGGGATTTAGGAAACCTGGGACTGCCCACAGAAGAGCTGCTGTGTAGGCCATTTCCCCCCAGGGATTTAGGGTCATGGGACATCCTGCAGATGAGCCATGCTCTGTAGGCCAGACTCCCAGGGATTCCGGGAACCTGAGACTGCCCACAGATGAGCCCTGGTCTGCAGACAGTCCCACAGTGATATCAGCAACCTGGGACACCCCACAGATGAGCCCTGGTCCGTAGACAAGTCACCCCTACCAGTTTAGGGGACCTGGGACATCCCAGATTTAAGCCCTGGTGTGTAGACTAGTCCCCCCTGGGATTTAGGGAACCTGGGACAGCCCACAGGGGAGACCTGGTCTGTAGGCCTGTCACCCCAAGGATTTAGGGAACCTGGGACAGCCTACAGATTAGCCCTGATCTGTACACCACACACCCTGCAATTTAGGGAACCTGGGACAGCCCACAGATGAGCGCTGGTCTGTAGGCCAGTACCCCAGGTATTCAGGGGAAACTGACACATCCCAATAGATGAACCCTGGTCTGTAGTCCAGTCCCCCCTGGGATTTCAGGAACCTGGGACATCCCACAGATGAGCCCTGGACTGTAGGGCAGTCCCCCTCCTGGATTTAGGGAACGTGGGACATCTAAGAATTAATCCCTGGTGTGTAGAGCAGTACCCTAGGGATTCAGGGAACCTGGGACATCCCACAGATGAGCTCTTGTCTGTAGGTTATTTTCCCCTAGGGATTTAGGAAACCTGGGAACACCCACAGAGGAGCTGTGCTCTGTAAGCCAGTCCCCCCCCAGTGATTTAGGGAACTTGGGGCATCCCACAGATGAGACCTGGTCTGTAGCCCAGTGCCCCCAGGGATTTAGAGAACCTGGGACAGCTCTGGTCTGTAGGCTAGTCCCCCAAGTGATGTACAGAACCTGGGACATCCCTCAGATGAGCCCTGCTCTGTAGCCCAGTCTTTCCCAGGGATTTATGGCACTGGGACAGCCCACAGGTGAGCCCTGGTGTGTAAATCAGTTCCCCAAGGTCTTTGGGCAACCTGGGACATCCCGCAGTTGAGCCTTGGTCTGTACAGCAGGCTCCCCCTATGATTTGGGAACCTGGGACATCACACAGATGAGCCCTGGTTTATAGGCCAGTGCCCCTCTGGGATTTAGGTAACCAGGGACAGGCCACAGATGAGCCTGCTCTGTAGGCCAGTTACCCCCAGGGATTTAGGGATCCTGAGAGAGCCCACAGATGAGCCCTCATGTTTAGGCCAGTCCCCTCAGTCATTTAGGGAACTTGGTACAGCCCACAGAAGAGCCCTGGTTTGTAGGCCACTCCCCAACAGGAATTTAGGGAACCTGGGACAACCATAGATGAGCCATGGTCTCTAGATCGGTCCACCAAGGGATTTAAGGACCTAGGACATCCCACAGATGAGCCCTGGCCTGTAGCCCAGTTCCCCTAGGGATTTACGCAACCTAGGACATCCCACAAATGAGCCCTGGTGTATAGGCCTGTCCCCTGAGGAATTCAGAATACATGGGACATCCTCCAGATGAGCCCTGGTCTGTAGGCCAGTCCACCTCAGGGATTTAGGGAACCTGGAACATCCCACAGATGAGCGCTTGTGTGTATGCCAGTCTCCTGAGGGATTTCAGGGACATGGGACATCGCAGAGTTGAGCCCTGGTCTGTAGGCCGGTACCCCACGGATTGAAGGAACCTGGGAAATCCGAATAGATGAGCCATGGTCTGTAGACCAGTCGTCCCTTGGGTTTAGGGAAGCTGGGATATCCCATAAAGCAGCCCTGGTCTATAGACAGTCCCTCCAGGGATTCAGAGAACCTGGGATATCCCACAGATGAGCCCTGGTCTGTAGACAGTGCCACAGTGATTTCAGCAACCTGGGACACTTGACAGATAAGCTTTGGTGTGTAGACATGTCACCCCCAGGGATTTAGGGAACCTGGGACATCCCAAAGAGGAGCCCTGGTTGTAGGCCGGGCCCCCAGGTATTTTGGGAACCTGGAATAGCTGTAGTCTGTAGGCTAGTCCCCCAAGACATTTAGGGAACCTCGCACATCCCTCAGGTGAGTCTTGGTCTGTAGCACAGTCTTCCCCAGGGATTTAGGGCACTGGGCCAGCCCACAGATGAGCCCTGGTCTGTAAATCAGTCCCCAAGGTCTTTGGGCAACCTGGGACATCCCACAGTTGAGCCTTTGTCTGTATGCCAGTTCCCCCCACTGTGTTTTAGGAAACCTAAGACATCCCACAATTGAGCCCTGGTTTATAGGTCTGTCCTCCCTAGATGTTTAGGGAATCAGGGACATCCCACAGGTGAGCCCTGGGCTGTAGGCCAGTCCCCTCAGCAATATAGGGAACCTGGGACAGCCCACAGAGGAGCCCTGGTCTCTAGATCAGTCCCTCTAGGTATTTAAAGACCTGGGAAATCCCAAAGATAAGCCCTGGTCTGTATGCCAGTCCCCCCAGGGATTTAGGAAACCTGGGATACCCAGAGTTAAGCCCTGGTGTGTATGGCAGTACTGAAGGGATTCAAGGAACCTGGGACATCCCACAGATGAGCCCTGGTCTGTTGGCCTGTTACCCCAGTGATTTAGGGCACCTGGGACAGCTCTGGTCCTTGGGCCAGTCCCCCCAGGGATTCAGGGAACCTTGGAAATCCCACAGATGAGCCCTGGTCCTTAGGCCAGTCTGCCCCAGGGAATTAGGGAACTTGGACAGCACACAGATGAACCCTGGTGTGTAAATCAATCCTCAAGGGGTTTGCACAAGCTGGGACAGGCCACACCTGAGCCCTGGCCTGTAGGCCTGTCCGCCATTGAATTTAGGCAACCTGGGACAGCCCACAAATGACCTTGGTCTGTAGGCCTGTCCCCCACAGTGATTTAGGGAACCTGAAGCAGCCCACAGAGGATCCCTGATTGTAGGCCAGGCCCCGAGGGATTTTGGGAACTTGGGAGTACCTAGCGATGAGCTCTGGTGTGTATACCAGTCCCTTCCAGGGACTTAGGGAACCTGGGACACTGCACAGATGAGCCCTGCTTCTTAGCTCAGTGCCCCCCCCCGGGGATTTAGGAAACGTGGGACAGCCATCAGATGAGGCCTGCTCTATAGGCCAGTACCCCCAAGGGTTTAGGGAACCAGGGACAGCATACAAATGAGCCCTGTTCTATTGGCCAGGCCCCGCTGGGATTTAGGGAACCTGGGATATACCACAGATGAACCCTGGTCTGGAGGCCTGTGCCCACCCAGGGATTTAGGGAATCTGGGACATCCCAACAGTTGATCCCTTGTCTGTAGGCCAGACCCCAAGGGATTTAGGGAACTTGATATAGCCCAGAGATGAGCACTGGTGTGTAGGCCAGTCCCTTCCAGGGACTTAGGGAACCTGACACAGCCCACGGATGAGCCCTGCTCTGTAGGCCAGTCCCCACCCCTGGGATGTAGAGAATGTTGGACAGCCAACAGATGAGCCTTGGTTGGGCTGCCATGTCCTGTGTGCGAAGTGGGGACCCATTCCCTGCATGAGAGTAGATGGGGCTAACACATGCCACCCACTGTTAGAAGAGGCGGCACCACAACACGCTGCTTGAGAGGAGACAGGGACCCTTGCCCAGAATGAGAGGTGTTTTAGGCAATGCACTCTAAACACCGTTAGAGCAGGAGCGGCTGTGGCTGCGGTGGGATGGCCACGCCCTATGGGAGAGGAGCCAGGGCTCCTGAGCCAATCCTCGGAGTAAATGGGGCAGCAATTTCCCACGGAAGAGGAGGTAGGGCCCCATGCCCTGCATGAGAAGAGGTGAGGGCCCGAATCTTGTGTGAGAGGTGGGGGTGGGCCTGTGCCCTGCGTGAGGGTAGAAGGGGCCAACATAGCCCACACACTGTTAGAAGAGGCAGGGACACAATGCCCTGTTTGAGAGGAGGCAGGGCCTCTTGCCCCGATTGAGAGGAAGTTTAGGCAATGCACTCTCAACACCCTTAGAGCAAGTGGGGCTGCCGCGTCCTACATGGGGGCAGGTATGATGGCCACGCCCTATGGGGGAGGAGCCGGGGCTCCTGAGCCATGCCTGGGAGGAATTGGGGCCCCCATGCCCGATGGGAGAGGAGGTGCTTACCCATACCCTATATGAGGATGTGGGGACCCGAATTATGTGTGAGAGGAGGGCAAGCCATGTGCCCTGCATCAGAGGAGGCACGGCACCTGCGAACTGGTTAATATGAGGCGGCCCTCACTGCCCTGCGTGACAGGAGGAGGGGATGCTGTGTCCTGCGTGAGGAGAGGAGGGGCCAATGTGCCTTCCCCCACAGAAGAGGACGAGCCCCGTGCCCTGCATCCAAGGAGTCCGTGCCGGCCTGCCCTGCATGACAGGAGGCTGGACACCTGCGCCGTGCTTCACAGCAGGCGGCCCTCCGTGCCCTGCGTGAGAAGAGGTTGGGTGGTTTTGTCCTGCGTGGGGGGAGGAGGGGCCAATGCACCCCCTCGCCACAGAAGAGGAGGGGCCCAATGCCCTGCATCAAAGGAGGCGGTGCTGCCATGCCCTGCCTGAGAGCAGGCGATGCACTTGCGCCCTGCTTGACAGGAGGTGGCCCTCTGAGCCCTGCGTGAGAGGAGAAGGAGCCAATGAGTCCCCCCAACTGTTAGAAGAGGCGGGGTCCCTTGCCCAGAGTGATAGGAGGTTTAACCAATGGGCCCCCCCCACCATTTGAGCAGGTAGGGCTGTGGTGCCCTGCATGAAGGGAGGTGGGATGGCCACGCCTTATGGGGGAGGAGCCAGGATTCCTCAGCCAATCGTGGGAGGAAGTGGGGCCCCCATGGCCCACGGCAGAGGAGGTGGGGCCCGGTACCCTACATGGGAGGAGATGGGGGCCTCAGTCTAAAGGGGGGGGGTGGGGCCAATGCGTCTCACCCACTGTTAGAGGAGATGGGGCCACAACGCCCTGCTTGAGAGGAGGCATGGCCCCTTGCCCAGAGTGACAGGACGTTTACCCAATGCACCCCCACCATCGCTAGAGCAGGCGGGGCCGTCGTGCCCTGCAAGAGCGGAGATGTGATGGCCATGCTCTATGGGGGAGGAACCGGGACTCCTAAGGCAGTCTTATGAGGAAGTGGGGCCCTGAAGCCCCACGGAAGAGGAGATGGGACCCCATACCCCAGATGAGATGAGGTGGGGGCCCGAATCCACCATGAGAGGAGGTTAGGCTGCCGTACCCTGCGTGAGATCAGGCGGGGAACCTTGCCCAGAGTGAGACGAAGTTTGGCCAATGCATGCTTCAACCATGAAAGCAGACGGGGATGCCGCACGCTGCCTGAAGGAAGGTGGGATGACTACGTACTAGGGGGAGGAGCCGGGACTCCTGAGCCAGTACTGGGAGGAAGTGGGGCCCTTATGCCCCACAAAAGAGGAGGTGCGGCCCCGTACCGTACATGACAGGATGTGGGGGCCCGAATCCAGCCTGAGAGGAGGTGGGCCTGTTGTGCCCTGAGTGAGAGGAGGCGGGGCCCCTTGCCCAGAGTTAGAGGAGGTTTAGCCATGCACCCCCTACCATTAGAGCAGGCGGGGCTGCAGCGCCCTGCATGAGCGAAGGTGGGATGGCCAAGCCCTATGGGGAGGAGCCAGGACTCCTGAGCCAATCCTTGGAGGCAGTGGAGACCCATGCCCCACGGAAGAGGAGGTGGGGGCCCAAATGGAGTGTGAGAGGAGATGGGCCTGCAGTGCTCTCCGTGAGAGGACGTGGGGCCCCTTGCCCAGAGTGAGAGGAGGTTTAGCCCATGAACATCCCCACCATTAGTGCAGGTGGGGCTGATGGAACCCTGCACGAGGGGAGGTGGGATGGCCACGCCCTATGTGGGAGGAGCCAGGACTCCTGAGCTAATCCTGGGAGAAAGTGGGGCCCCCATGCCCGACAAAAGGGGAGGTGGAGCCCCATAACCTATATGACAGGAGGTGGGGACCCGAATGCAGCGTGAGAGGAGGTGGGGCTGCTGTGCCCTGCATAAGAGGAGGAGCTTATACATCCCACCCACTATTAGAGGAGGTAGGGCCCCTTGCCCAAAGTTAGAAGAAGTTTAGCCAATGCATCCCCCTACCATTAGTGCAGGCGAGGATGCCGCACTGTGCGTGAGGGGAGGTGGGATGGCCACCCCCTATGGGGGAGGAGCCAAGACTCCTGTGCCAATCCTGGGAGGCAGTGCGACCCATGCCCACGGAAGAGGAGGTGGGGGCCCAAATGCAGCATGAGAGGAGGTGGGTTTGCTATGCCCTGTGTAAGAGGAGGCGGGGCCCCTTACCCAGAGTGAGAGGAGGTTTAGGACATGAACCACTCCACCATTAGAGCAGGCGGGGCTGTCGTGCCCTGCATGATGGGAGGTGGGATGGCCACGCCCTACAGGGGTGGAGCCAGGACTCCTGAGCCAATCCTGAGCGGAAGTGGGGCCCTTTGCCCCACGGAAGAGAAGGTGGAGTCCTGTACATAGATGAGAGGAAGTGGGGTCCTAAATCTGGCGTGATATGAGGGAGGGGCTGCCGTGCCCTGCGTGAGAGGAGGGACCAATCCGTCCCACCCACTGTTAGAGGAGATGGAGCCACAACGCCCTGTTAGAGAGGAGGCAGGGCCCCTTGTCTAGAGTGACAGGAGGTTTAGCCAATGCATCCCCCCCACCGTTAGAGCAGGCGGGGCTTTTTCACCCTTCATGAATGGAGGTGGGATGGCCAGGCTCTATGGCGGAGGAGTCAGGATTCCTAAGCCAATCCTGCCAGGAAGTGAGGCCCCATGCCCCACGGAAGAGGATGTGGGGCTACGTACCCCAGATGAGAGGAGGTGGGGGCCTGAATCCAGTGCGAGAGGACGGGCCAATGAGTCCTACAGGCTGGTAGAAGAGGCGGGGCCACAGCTCCCTGTTTTAGAGGAGTCAGGGCCCCTTGCCCAGATTGAGAAGAGGTTTAGCCCATGCAACCCCCCCACGCCCGCCGCTAGAGCAGGCGGGGCTACCGCACCATGCAAGAGAGGAGGTGGGATGGTCACGCCCTATGGGGCAGCACTCTGGACCCCCGAGAGAATCCTGGGTGGAGGTGGGGCCCCCATGCCCTGCAGACGAGAAGGTTGGGCTCTGTACCCTATATGAGAGGAGTTGGGGGCCCAAATCTAGTGTGAGAGTAGGTGTGCCTGCTGTGCCCTGCATGAGAGGAGGAAGGGCCATTGCGTCCCACCCACTGTTAGAGAAGGTGGGGCCCCTTTGGCAGAGTGAGAAGAGGTTTAGCCAATGCACCCCCACACTGTTAGAACAGGTGGGGCTGGCGCGCCCTGCATGATGGGAGGTGGGATGGCCACACCCTAGGGGGGAGGGTTTGGGAATCCTGAGCCAATAGTGGGAGGAAGTGGGGCCCCCATGCCCCCCGGAAGAGGAGGTGCGGCCTTGTACCATACATGACAGGATGTGGGGGCCCTAATCCAGGCTGAGAGGAGGTGGGCCTGCCGTGTCCCGCGTGAGAGGAGGCGGGGCCCCTTGCCCAGAGTGACAGGAGATTTAGGCAATGCACCCTCCCCACCATAAGAGCAGGCTGGAGTGCCGGTCCTTGTTGAGAGGAGGTGGGATGGCCACGGCCTCTAGGGGAGGAGCCAGGACTCCTGAGCAATCCTGGGACAAAGTCTGGCTCCTATGCCCCGCGGAAGAGGAGGTGGGGCCTCGTACCCTACACAAGAGGAGGTTGGGACCCGTATTCAGGTGAGAGCAGGTGTGGCTGTTCTTCCCTGCATGAGAGGAGGAGGGGCCATTGCGTCCCACCCACTGTTAGAGGAGGTGGGGCCACTACAATCTCTTTGGGAGGAGGCAGGGCCCCTTGCCCAGAGTGAGAGGAGGTTTAGCCAATGCAATCTCACACCGTTAGACCAGGCGGGGCTGCCACGCCCTGTGTGAGGGAAGGTGGGATGGCCACGCCATAGGGGGGAGAGTTGGGGACTCCTGAGCCAATAGTGGGAGGAAGTGGGGCCCCCATGCCGCATGGCAGAGGAGGTGCGGCCCCATACCGTACATGACAGGATGTGGGGGCCCGAATCCAGCCTGAGAGGAGGTGGGCCTGTCGTGCCCTGCGTGAGAGGAGGCGGGGCCCCTTTCCCAGAGTGAGAGGTTTACCCAATGCATCCGCACACCGTTGTTAGAATAGGCGGGGCTGCCGCGCCCTGCATGAGGGGAGGTGAGATGGCCACACCATAGGGGGGAGGGTTTGGGACTCCTGAGCCAATAGTGAAAGGAAGTGGAGCCCCCATGCCCCACAGAAGAGAAGGTGGGGCCCCTTGCCCTACATGAGAGTAGGTGGGGGCTCAAATGCAGCGTGAGAGGAGGTGGGGCTTCCGTGCCCTACCTGATAGTAGGGGGGACCCCTAGCCCACAGTGAGAGGAGTTTAAGCGACTGCACCCACCCCACTTCTACAGCAGATGGTGCTGTTGCACCCTGGATGAGCGGAGGTGGAATGGCTATGCCCTATGAGGGACCACCCTGTCACGTGGGCTCTGGGCTTGTCACATGGCTGGTCACCTGGGCCCTGGGCTGCTCACATTCCTGGTAACATGGGCTGGTTATGTAGTCACGTGGCTGCTAACGTGATGGTTACCCAGCAGTAATGATTGTCAGGTGAAGATCATGTGATCATCACATGGCCGCTCACCTCAGCTAGTTACATGGTCACGTGATTGTCACGTAGCTGGTCATGTGCAGGTCATGGGATGATTGTCTGGTGGTCACCTGAAGGTCACGAGGAGGTGACGTGGAGGGCACCAGATGGTCACGTGGCAGTCATGTGATGGCCTCCTGAAGGTCACGTGATCATCACGTGGCGGTCACATGGCAGTCACGTGATGGTCATGTGGCCAATCATGTGGCAGTCACGTGATATCCAGGTTATGGTTACAAGGTCAGTCACGTGGGCGGGTCACGTGACCCCCCAACATGACCATCACGTGACATCAACGTCACTGCTACGTGACCTCCACGAGACTACCACGTGATCACCAGGTGACCGTGACTTGACAGCCACGTGATTGCCACGTGACTGGCCACGGGAGCATCCCGTGACCACCAGGTGACCCTCATGTGAACAACATGTGACCGCCAAGTTACCGTCACATGGCCACATAACCAGCCCATGTAAGCAGTCCACGTGACTGTTACTTGACCAGGTGACCTCCCACGTGACAATTCCACAGCCATTGACCTTGACCCAACCCTAACTGTAACCGTAGCCCTAATCCTAGCCCTAACCCTAAACCGTAACCCTAAACCACAGGCCACGTGACCAGCCACCTGACCAGCCCACAGCCAACATAACCAGCCATGTGACCAGCCCACAGCCCACATGACCGGGTGGTCCCTCATACGGCATAGCCATCCCACCTCCCCTTGTGCAAGGCAGGACAGCACCCTCTGCTCTAGCAGTGGGGGTGGTGCATTGGCTTAACCTCCTCTCACTGTAGGCAAGTGACCTCCCATCCTCTCACGGAGGGCACGGCAGCCGCCTCCTCCTGTCACTCTGGATTTGAGCACCCACCTCCTCTAATGTAGGACAAAGGGCCCCACCTCCTCTTCCGGGGGGCATGGGGGCCCAACTTCCTTTCACGATTGCCTCAGAAGTTCCGGCTCCTCCTCCATAGGGCATGGCCATCCCACCTCCCCTCATGCAGGGCACAGCAGCCTCACCTGCTCTAACAGTGTTGAGAGTGCATTCACTAAATCTCCTCTCACTCTGCACAAGAGGCCCTGCCTCTTCTCAAACAGGTCATAGT
This sequence comes from Lemur catta, assembly GCF_020740605.2. Lineage (NCBI taxonomy): Eukaryota > Metazoa > Chordata > Mammalia > Primates > Lemuridae > Lemur > Lemur catta. The sequence goes on from NC_059135.1 coordinate 59,820, forward strand.
GGCCCTACCTCTTCAAACAGTGGAAGGGACGCAACGGCCCCTCCTCCTCTCACGCAGGGCACGGCAACCATACCTGCTCTCACGCTGGATTCAGGGCCCCACCTCCTCTCATATAGGGTATAGGGCCTGACTACTTCCTTCAAGGGAAATGCGGACCCATTTCCTCCCAGGATTGGCTAAGGAGTCCCAGGTGCTCCCCTATAGGGCGTGGCCATCCCACCTCCCCTCATGCACGGAGCGAAAGTCCCACCAACTATATGGTGGGGAGGTGCATTGGTTAAAGCTCCTCTCACTCTGGGCAAGGGGCCCTGCCTCCTCTCACGCATGGCACAGGAGGCCCACCTCATCTTACGCTGCATTTGTGCCCGCACCTCCTCCCCTGTATGGTTTGGGTCCCACCTCCTTTTCCGTGGGGCATGGGGGCCCCACTTTCTCCCAGGATTTGCTAAGGAGTCGGCTCCTTCCCCCATGGGGCGTGGCCATCCCGCCTCCCCTTATGCAGGACGCGACAGCCCCACCTCTCTAATGGTGGGGGGTGGTAAAACCTCCTGTCACTCTGGGCAAGGGGCCCTGCCTCCTGCCACGCTGCATTTCGGCCCCACCTACTCTCATGTAGGGTACGGGGCCACACCTCCTCTTCCATGGGGCATGGGTGCCCCACTTCCTCCCAGGCTTGGCTCAGGAGTCCCGGCGCCTCCATCACAGGGCATGGCCATGCCACCTCCCTTTATGCAGGGTTTGACAGCCCCGCCTGCTCTAACGGTGGGGGTGGTGCATTGAGTAAACCTCCTCTCACTCTGGGCAAGGGGCCCTGCCTCCTCTCAAACAGGGTGTTGTGGCCCCACATCCTCTAACAGTGGGTAGAAAGCGTTGGCCCCTCCTCCTCTCACGCAGGAAATGGCAACCCCACTTCCTCTCATGTAGGGTATGGGGCCCCACCTCCTCTTTCGCTCGGCATGGGGACCCCACCTCCTCCCAGGATTGGCTCAGGAGTCCCGGCTCCTCCCCCATAGGACGTGGCCATCCCACCTCCCCTCAGGCAGGGCCTGGCAGCCCCGCCTGCTCTAACGCTGGTGGCGTGCTTTGAACAAACCTCCTCGCACTCTGGTCAAGGGGCCCTGGCTCCTCTCAAGCAGGGCGTTGTGGCACCACCTCCTCTAATAGTTGGTGGTGGGAGGCATTGCCCCTCCTCCTGTCACGCAGTGCATGGCAGCCCAACTTCCTCTCATGCTGGATTCCAGCCCCCACCTCCTCTCATATAGACTATGGGACCCCACCTCTTCTTCCGCGGGGCAAGGGAGCCACACTTCCTCTCAGAATTGGCTAAGGGGTCCCGGGTGCTCCCCCATAGGGCATGCCCATCCCATCTCCTCTCATGCAGGGAGCGAAAGCCCCGCCGACTACAACGGTAGGGGGTGCATTGGCTAAACCTCCGCTCATTCTGGGTAAGGGGCCCCGCCTCCTCTCACGCAGGGCACAGCAGGCCCACCTCCTCTTACGGTACATTTGTGCCCGCACCTCCTCTCATGTATGGTTCAGGTCCCACCTCCTCTTCCGTGGGGCATGGGGGCCCGACTTCCTCCGAGGATTGGCTCAGGATTCCCGGCGCCTCAACCATAGGGCATGGCCATGCCACCTCCCTTCATGCAGGGTGTGACAGCCCTGCCTGCTCTAATGGTGCAGGGGGTGCATTGACTAAACCTCCTCTCCCTCTGGCCAAGGGGCCCTGCCTCCTCTCAAGCAGGGTTTTGTGGCCCCACATCCTCTAACAGTGGGTGGGAAGCATTGGGCCTCCTCCCCTCACACAGGAAACGGGAACCCAACCTCCTCTCATATAGGGTATGGGGCCCCACCTCCTCTTCCGAGGGGCAAGGAGGCCACACTTCCTCCCAGGATTAGTCAGGAGTCCCAGCGCCTCCCCCATGGGGCGTGGCCATCCCACCTCCCCTCATGCAGGGCGCGAAAACCGCACCTACTCTAATAGTGGGAGTGTGCATTGCCTAAAACTCCTCTGACTCTAGGCTAGGGGCCCGGCCTCCTCTCACGCAGGCCAAAGCAGCCCCACCTCCCCTCACGCTGGATTTGGGCCCTCACCTCCTCTTATGTAGGGGACGGGGACCCATGTTTTCTTCCGCGGGCATGGGGACCCCACTTGCTCCCAAGATTGGCTCAGGAGTCCCAGCGAATCCCCCAAAGGGCATGGCCATAGCACCTCCCCTCGTGCAGGGCGCGACAGCCCCGCCTGCTCTAACGCTGGGGCAGTGCATTGGCTAAACCTCCTCTCACTCTGGGAAAGGGGCCCGGCCTCCTCTCACGCAGGGCACAGCAGGCCCACCTCCTGTTATGCTGCATTTGTGCCCGCACCTCCTCTCATGTACGGTTCAGGCCCCAGCTCCTCTGGCCCCACCTCCTCTTCCGTGGGGTATGGGGGCTCCACTTCCTCCCAGAATTCGCTCAAGAGTCCCGGCTCCTCCCCCATAGGGCATGGCCATGTCACCTCCCCTCATGCAGGGCAGAACAGCACCTCCTGCTCTAACAGTCGGGGGGGGGGGTGGATGGCATAAACCTCCTCTCAGTCTGAGCAAGGGGCCCCACGTCTCTTCCAGGGGGTCATGGGGGCCCCACTTCCTCCCACTATTGACTCAGGAGTCCCTGCGCCTCCCACATAGGGCGTGGCAATCTCACCTCCCCTCATGCACAGTGCGGCAGCCCCGCCTACTGTAACGTTAAAGGGGTGTATTGGCTAAACCTCCTCTGACTCTGGGCAAGGGGCCCCGCCTCCTCTCACGCAGAGCATGGCAGCCCCACCTCCACTCAGGCTGTATTCGCGTCCCCACGTCTTCTCATGTAAGGTATGGGGCCCCCACTTCTTCCGAGGATTGGCTCAGGAGTCCCGGCTCCTATCCCCATAGGGTGTGGCCATCCCACCTCCCCACATGCAGGGTTCGGTAGCCCCGCCTGCTCTACCGCCGCGGGTTGCATGGGATAAACCTCTTCTGACACTGCGCAAGGGGCCCCACCTCCTCTCACGGAGGGCACAGCAAGCCGACCTCCTCTCATGCCGCATTTGGGCCCCCACCTCCTCTTCCATGGGGCATGGGTCGCACTGCCTCCCAGGATTGGCTCAAGAGTCTGGGCTCCTCCCCCATAGGGCGTGGCCATCCCACCTCCCTTCAACCACAGCGCGGCATCCCCGCCTGCTCTAATGGTAGGGGGATGCATTGGCTAAACCGCCTCTTACTTTGGTGAAGGTGACCCACCTCCTCTAACAGTGGGTGGGATGCATAAGCCCCTCCTCCTCTTACACAGGACAGGGCACGGCAGCTGCACCTCCTCTAACGCTACATTCGGACCCCAACCTCCTGTCATGTAGGGTACGGGGCCCCACCTCATCTTTCCTGGGGCATGGGGGGGCCCACTTCCTCCCAGGATTGTCTCAGGAGTCCCGGCTCCTCCCACATAGGGCGGGGCCATCCCACCTTCCCTTATGCAGCCTGAGGCAGCCCCACCTGCTCTAACGGTAGGGGTATGCATTGCCTAAACCTCCTCTCACTATGGGCAAGGGGCCCCGCCTCCATCACGCAGGGCATGGCAGACCCCCATCCTCTCACGCTACATTTCGGACCACACTACCTCTCATGTAGGGTACAAGGCCCCACCTCCACTTCAGTGGAGCAAGGGGGCCCCCACTTCCTCCAAGGATAGGCTCAGGAGTCCAGGCTCCTCCCCCACAGGGCGTGGCCATCCCACCTCCCATCATGCAGGGCGCAACAACCCCGCCTGCTCTAACGGTGGGGGTGTTGCATGGCCTAAACCTCCTCTCCCTCTGGGCAAGGGGCCCCGCCTCCTCTAATAGCGGGTGGGACACATTAGTCCCACCTCCTCTCACGCTGCATTTGGTACCCCATTGCCTCCCAGGATTGGCTCAGGAGTCCCGGCTCCTCCCCCATAGGACGTGGCCATCCCACCTCCCCTCACGCACAGCAGGGCATCGCCGCCTGCTCCAATGGTGGGGGAATGCATAAGCTAAACCTCCTCTCACTGTGGGCAAGGAGCCCCGCGTCCTCTCACGCAGGGCACCGCAGGCCCACCTCTTCTCACACTGCATTTGGGTCCCCACGTCCTCTTCCGTGGGACATGGGTCCCCTCTGCCTTTCAGGATGGGCTCAGGAGTCCTGGCTCCTTCCCCATAGGGTGCGACCATCCCACCTCTCCTCATGCAGGGCGCAACAGCCCCGTCTGCTCTAAGGGTGTGTGTGTGTGTGGGGGGGGGTACATTGGCAAAACCTCCTCTCATTCTGGACAAGGGGCCCCGCCTCCTCTCAAGGCGTGTGACCCCGCCCTTTCTAACAGTGGGTGGGATGCATTGGCCCCACCTCCTCCCACGCAGGACACAGGCGGCCGACTCCTGTCAAGCAGGCGTTGGTGCGTCGTCGTCTCCTTTCAAAGAGGGCAGAGTCCCCGCCCTCCTCTGATGCAGGGCACAGGTCCCCTCCTCTTCTGTGGGGGGGGGCGCCTTGGCCCCTCCTCCTCTCACGCAGGGCACAACCACCCCACCTCCTCTCACGCAGGGCACGGAGAGCTGCCTTCTGTCAAGCACGGCCCAGGTGCCCCACGTCCTGTTACGCAGGGCTTGGCAGCACCGCCTCCTCCGATGCAGGGCATGAGGCCCCTCTTCTTCTGTGCGGGAAGGCACATTGGCCCCTCCTCTCCTCACGCAGTACACAGCAACCCCACCTTCTCTCACGCAGGACACGGTGGGCGGCCTCATATCAACCAGTTTGCATGTGCCACACCCCCTCTGATGCAGGCACAGGGCTCCCCCTCCTCTCAAAAGTGATTCGAGCCCCCACCTCCTCGCATATAGGGGATGGGGAACCACCTCCTCTCCAGTCGGGCATGGTGGCCCCAATTCCTCCCAGGCATGGCTCAGGAATCCTGGCTCCTCCCCCATAGGGCGTGGCCATAACTCCCCTCAAGCAGGGTGCAACAGCCCCGCCTGCTCTAACGATGGGGGGGGTGCATTAGGTAAACCTCCTCTCACTCTGGGCAAGGGGCCATGCCTCGTCTCAAGCAGGGCGTTGTGGCCCCAACTCCTATCCCGCTGGATGAGGACCCCCAATTCCTCCCATGTAGGGTACAGGGCACCGCCACCTCTTCCGTGGGCCATGGGGGCCCCACTTCCTCCCACGATTTGCTGAGGAGTCCTGGCTCCCACCCCATAGGGCATGGCCATCCCACCTCCCCTAATGCAGGTTGTGACAGCCCTGCCTGCTCTAATGCGGGGGGGGGTGCATTGGTTAAACCTCCTATCACTGTGGGCAAGGGGCCCCGCCTCCTCTCAAGCAAGGCGTTGTGACCTCGCCCTTCTAATAGTGGGTCCGACGCATTGACCCCTGCTCCCCTCAGGCAGGGCACAGAGGACCGCCTTCTGTCAAGCAGGGCACAGGTGCGTCGCCTCCTCTCACACAGGGCATGACGGCACCGCCTCCTATGATACAGGGCAAGGGGCCCCTCCTCTTCTTTCAGGGGAGGCTCATTGGCCCCTCCTCCCCTCACGCAGGACACAACCACCTAACCTCCTCTCACGCAGGGAATCGAGGGCCGCCTCATGTCAAGCACGGCGCAGGTGTCCAGCCTCCTGTCACACAGGGCATGGAGGGACCGCCTCCTCTGATGCAGGGCACGGGGCCACTCCTCTTCTTTGGGGGCAGGCACATTGGCCCCTCCTCTCCTCACGCAGGACACAGCAACCCCACCTCCTCTCACGCAGGGCAGGGAGGGCCGCCTCACATCAACAAGTTCCAAGGTGCCAAACCTCCTCTGATGCAGGCACAGGGCTCGCCTTCCTCTCACACGTGATTCAGGTCCCCACATCCTCATGCAGGGTATGGGGAACCACCTCCTCTCCCGTCGGGCATGGGGGCCCCAGTTCCTCCCAGGCATGGCTCAGGAGCCACCGCTCCTCCCCCATAGGGCGTGGCCACCACACCGCCCCCCATGCAGGACGCAGCAGCCCCGTCTGCTCCAACGGTGTTGAGTGCATTGCCTAAACCTCCTCTCACTCGTGGCAAGAGGCCCCGCCTTCCCTCAAGCACAGCGTTGTGTCCCCGCCTCTTCTAACAGTGGGTGGCATGTGTTGGCCTCTTCCACCCTCACGCAAGTCACGGGCTACCCCTCCTCTCACACACGATTCGGGCCCTCACCTCCTCTCATGCAGGATATGGGGCCCCACCTTCTCTTCCGCGGGGAATCGGTGCCCCACTTACTCCCAGGATTAACTCAGGAGCCCTGGCTCCTCCGCCATAGGGCGTGGCCATCCCACCTCCCCCATGTAGGCTGCGACAGCCCCGCCTGCTCTAAGGGTGTTGAGAGTGCATTGCTTAAAATGCCTCTCACTCTGGGCAAGGGTCCCTGTCTCCTCTCAAGCACCGTGTTGTGGCCCCACCTCTTCTAACAGTGGGTGGGATGTGTTAGCCCCTCTTTCCCTCAAGCAGGGAATGGGTCCCCACTCCTCACGCAGGACACGGCAGCCCCACCAAAGCTCATCTGTTGGCTGTCCAACATTCTCTAAATCCCAGAGGTGGGAACTGGCCTACAGAACAGGGCTCATCTGTGGGCTGTGTCAGGTTCTCTAAGTCCCTGGAAGGGACCAGCTGAAGACCAGGGCTTATCTCTGGGCTATATCAGGTTCCGTAAATCCCTTGGGGTCTGGTGTACAGACCAGGGCTAAACTGTTGGGATGTCCCAGATTCCCTAAATCCCTGGGGGGACAGGCCTCCAGGCCAGGGCTCATCTGTGGGATGTCCCAGGTTCCCTAAATCCCAGGGGGGCCTGGCCAATAGAACAGGGCTCATCTGTACACTGTTCCCTAAATCTTGGGGGGACTGGCCTACAGACCAGGGCCCATTTTTGGGATATCCTAGGTTCCCTAAATCCCTGGGGGGACTGGCCTACAGACCAGGACTCATCTGTTGGCTGTCCCACGTTTTGTAAATGCCAGGAGGGGGGACTGGCCTACAAAACAGGGCTCATCTCGGCAGTCTCAGGTTCCCTAAATCCCTGGGGGCCTGGCCTACCACCAGGGATCCTCTGTCGGCTGTCCCAGGTTCCCTAAATTACTGGGGGGACAGGGATATAGACCAGGGTCATATGTGGGCTATCCCAGGTTGCCTAAATTCAAGGGGGGACAGGCCTACAGGCCAGGGCTCCGGTGTGGCCTGTCCCAGCTTGCGCAAAACCCTTGAGGACTGATTTACACACCAAGGTTCATCTGTGGGCTCTCCCAGTTCCCTATATCCCTGGGGCAGACTGGCCTAAAGACCAGGGCTCATATGTGGGATGTCCCAGGTTCCCTGAATCACTGGGGGGAGTGGTCCACAGACCAAAGTTGTCCCAGGTTCCCTAAATACATGGGGGGACTGGCCAAAAGACAAGGTCTCATCTACAGGATATCCCATGTTCCCTAAATTCCTCAGGGTCTGGCCTACACACCAGGGCTCATCTGTGGGATGTCCCATGTTCCCTAAATCCAAAGGCGCAACTGACCTACATACCAGGGCTCATCTGTCGGATGTCCCAGGTCTTTAAATACCTGGGGTGACTGATCTACAGATCAGGGATCATCTGTTGGCGGTCCCAGGGTCCCTAAATCCCTGTTGGGGAGTGGCCTACAGCCCAGGGCTGCTCTGTGGGAGGTCCAAGATTCCCTAAATATCTGGATAGGACAGGCCTATAAACCAGGGCTCATTTGTGGGATGTCCCAGGTTCTGTAAATCACAGATGGGGAGGAGTGGCGTACAGACAAAGGCTCAACTGTGGGATGTCCCAGGTTGCCCAAATCCCTTGGGGACTGATTTACAGATCAGGGCTCATCTGTGGGCTGTCCCAGTGCCCTAAATCCCTGGGGAAGACTGGCTTACCCACCAGGGCTCATCTGTGTGATTTCCCAGGTTCCCTAAATCCCTGGGGTGGACTGACTTGGAGAGAAGGGCTCTTCCATGGGCTGTCCCAGGTTCCCTAAATCCCAGGGAGGGACTGCCCTACAGACAAGGGCTTATCTGTGGGCTGTCCTAGGGTCCCTAAATCTCTGGGGGGACTAGCCTACAAAACAGAACTGTCCCAGGTTGCTAAATTCCTGGCAGGACTTGGCTACAGAGCACAGCTCCTCTGTGGGTGGTCCCAGGTTCCCTGAATCCCTGGAGGAGACTGGCCTAAAGACCAGGGCATAATTCTTGGATGTCCCAGGTTCCCTAAATCCCTGGAGGTCTGGCCTACAGACCACTGCTCATCTGTGGGATGTCCCATGACCCTAAATCCCTGGAGGGGAACTGGGCTACAGAGTAGGGCTTATCTGTGGGCTCTACCAGGTTCCCTAAATCCAAGGGGGGTACTGGCCTGCAGCCCAGGGCTCATCTATGGTATGTCCCAGGTTCCCTAAATCCCTTGCATGACTGGCCTACAGACCAGGGCACATCTGTGGGATGTCCCAGCTTCCCAAAATCCTGGAGGGACTGGCCTATAGACCAGGGCTCATCTGTGGGATGTCTGAGATTCCCCATATTCCAAAGGGGACTGGCCTACAGACCAGGACTCATCTGTGGGATGTCCCATGTTCCCTAAATCCCTGGGTGGGAACTGCCCTACAAATCAGGTCTCATCTGTGGGATATCCCAGGTCCTTAAATCCCTCAGTGTACCGATCTAGAGATGAGGGCTCATCTATGGGCTGTCCCAGGTTCCCTAAATCCCTGTTGCAGAGTGGCTTACAAACTAGGGCTTATCTGAGGGCTGTGCTAGTTTCCTTAAATCACTGAGGGGACTAGCCTATGGCCCAGGGCTCATCTGTGGTATGTCCCAGGTTCCCTAAATCCCTTGCAGGACTGGCCTACAGACCAGGGCACATCTGTGAGATGTCCCAGCTTCCCAAAATCCTGGAGGGACTGGCCTACAGACCAGGGCTCATCTGTGGGATGTCCCAGATTCCCCATATTCCAAAGGGGACTGGCCTACAGACCAGGACTCATCTGTGGGATGTCTCATGTTCCCTAAATCCCTGGGTGGGAACTGCCCTACAGATCAGGGCTCATCTGTGGGATATCCCAGGTCCTTCAATCCCTCAGTGTACCGATCTAGAGATGAGGGCTCATCTATGGGCTGTCCCAGGTTCCCTAAATCCCTGTTGGAGAGTGGCTTACAAACTAGGGCTCATCTGAGGGCTGTGCTAGTTTCCTTAAATCACTGAGGGGACTAGCCTACAGACCAGGGCTCATCTGTGGGCTGTGCCAGGTTCTGTAAATCCCTGGGGGAAACTGGCCTACAGACCAGGTTCATCTGTTGGCTGTTCTAGGTTCCCTAAATCCCAAGGAGGGACTGGTCTATTAGCCAGGGCTCATCTGTGGGCTGTCCCAGGATCCCTAAATCCCTGGGGAGACTGTCTTCAGACCAGGGCTCATCTGTGTGATGTCCCAGGTTCCCTAAATACTTGGAGAGAATGGCCTTATGACCAGGGCTCATCTGTGGGCTGTTCCAGTTTCCATAAATCCTTGGCAGTGAACAGACCTACACACCAGAGCTAATCTGTGGGCTGTCCCAGGTTCCTTAAATCCCTGGGGGGACTGTATAGACCAGGGCTCATTTGTGGCATGTCCCAGGTTCCTTATATCACTGGGGGGACTGCCCTACAGACCAGGACTCATCTGTGGCCTGTGTCAGGTTCCCTTAATCCCAGGGGGGAACTGGCATGCACAACAAGGCTCAACTATGATATGTCCCAGGTTGCCCAAATCCCTTGGGGACTCATTTACAGACCAGGGCACATCCGTAGGCTGTTCCAGTGCCATAAATCCCTGGGACAGACTGGGCTACAGACCAGGGCTCATCTCAGTGATGTCCAAAATCTCTAAATCTCTTGGGGGACTAGCCTACAGACCAGAACTGTCCCAGGTTCCTCAATCCCTGGCAAGACTGGGTTACAGAGCACAGCTCCCCTATGGGTGGTCCCAGGTTCCCTAAATCCCTGGGGGTGGGACTGGCCTGCATACGAGGACTCATCTGTGAAATGTCCCAGGTCAATAAATTCCTGGTCAGAATGATCCAGAGACCAGGGCACACCTGTGGGATATCCCAGGTTCCTTAAATCCTTGGGGGGTACCTGTATACAGACCAGGGCTCATCTCTAGGCTGCTAAGTTTCCCTAAATCTCTTGGGGGCACTGGCCTAAGGACCAGGGCTCATCTGTGGGCTGGACCAGGTTCCCTAAATCCCTGGGGGTACCTCTATACAGACCAGGGCTCATCTCTAGGCTGTTGAAGTTCCCTAAATCTCCTGGGGGCACTGCCCTAAGGACCAGAGCTCATCTGTGGGCTGTCCCAGGTTCCCTAAATCCCAGGAGGGACTGGTCTACAGACCAGGGCTTATCTATGCAAAGTATCAGGTTTCCTAAATCACCTTGGTGGAACTGGGACACTGAGGGACAGTCTCAGAAACAGTTCCAGAAAAAGAAATCTGGAACCGAAGGGAAAGACACATTTTTCTCCCAGTTGGGGATGGTGGTGAAGTGGGCCTGGTGGATTGGACTGTCAGGGAGAAAGGTGTATTTCCTGATTTGGGGTTAACGGTGATGACCTGGGAGCGTGTGGCTGCTGCAAAACACATGGTAAAACACACGGGAGTACTTACCGTGAAGTAGCAGACCTCACATAGCAATGACGCTGGAGACTCTGAAGGCGGGATACAGAGGACTTTGCGCTGCGATGGCACATTGCCTGGAAGGATGAAATTCCTGTAGGGAAACTACGTTTGTGAACAACCACCTGAACACCCTACCAGTAAAACAGAGATGACAACGAACTCCCTCACAGAGGCTGAGCCAGACCCATGTCTAGCTCAGAGTCTGATACCCCATTAGGGTGGAGAGGCCACCGCGTGGACGTCACACCCAAGGCCACCACGTCCTGGGCGTTGGGGACCTCAGTGTCATGACAACTGTGGGTTCCCCATTTCCAAATGTCCACACGGAGCCCCTCCCGGGTCTCTGAGGACTGGCCGCCCCTCAGCAGGCGGCTGCGGACAGGAAGGCGGTGCCCGTGGGGCTCGGACAGGAAGGTTGAACTCACCCTCGGGGCCTCACGTCTGAGTGAGGACAAGGAGGTCGCACTCGCTTCGGGTCTGAGGCCTGGCCAGCAAGCAGCAGATGGCTCGTACTGGGAACGCTAACATGGCGGCACTGCATCCTCTCACACCACCTGCAATGCTGCATGCAAAGCCGCAGGGCATGATGGGCGCTCCGCCCCCTGCCAGCCCGTACCGGCCCTGCAGCCCTCGGTGCTCATGGGGGGGGACGGTGGAGAGCACTCCCTCCTGGCCTTGCTGGAGAACCAGTTAAAATCCAAGTTAAGCGTCTTCGGAGCCAGGATCTGGAAATTCAAACTCAGATGGGCTCACTGTCCTGTGTCTTTCAGAAAAATGGGGAGGCCCCTGGGAGGGGCCTGTGCTGAAAGGGCCCCACCTAAGAGAGGTCTCACCTGGGAGGGGGATCACCTTTAAGAGTCTCATCAGAAAGGGGATTTATGTAAAAGAGGCCTCTGCTGAAAGAACCCTCAGCTGGAAGGGCCTCACCTAAAGGGGACTCACCTGACAGAGACCTGCACTAAAAGTGTTCTCAGGTGAGTGGGTCTCTCCTGAGAGGAGCCTCACATGGAGGGGGGGGGGATCCTCAGCTGAAAGGGCCTCACCTGTAAGGGGCCTCTTCTCACAGAACCCTCACCTGAGAGGCCCCTCAGCTGAAAGGGCTTCAGCTGAAAAGGGTCTCGGCTGAGAGCGTCCCTCAGCTGAAAAGGACATCACCTGACAGGGTCCTCAACTGAGAGGGGCCTCACCTGGGAAGGGCCTCAGCTTAAAAGGGCCTCAATGAGAGGTGTCACACCTGAAAGGGGCCCTCAGTGGTGAGTGCCTCAGCTGACATAGCTACTGAGAGGACCTCACCTGAGCAGGCCTCACTGAGGGGCCTCACCTAAAGGAGCCTCATCGGAGAGGTGACTCACCTGAAAGCGGCCAAAGTTGAAGGGGCCTTACCTGAAAAGGACTGAAAGGGGCCTCACCTGACAGGGCCTCAGCTGGACAGACCTAGCTAACAGGGCTTTACCTGAAAAGGACTTCACCTGAGGGGGCCCCAGCTGAAAGCAGCCTCACCTGAGAGTGGCCTCAGCTGAAAGGGCCTCACCTGAAACAGCCTTTCCTGAGAGGGTCCGAAGGGACCTTGGCATTGCAGACAACCGTGTGGCCATGGCAGACGCAGCAGCTGCCGATGCTGATGTCCTTGGTGCCGTAATAATACTGCACTGCAGGCCCCTCAGGTCCCAGCTGCCCCCCAGAGCCGGCTCCCCCCCCCGCGTCCACCAGGAGCTGCCCCACATGCTAGACAGGGTGGGCTCACCCAGTGCATGACTGTGGGGTCCCGCAGTGCCTTGCCCATGAGGTGACCCAGCAGTGTGCTGGTGCGCAGGAAACGTAGGCGGATGTTGGTGGCTTTGGTGAAGTTGCACAGCAGCGGCGAGTAGGAGTAGTTCATGGCCCCTGGGCACCCATTCACCAGGGACATCACAATCTGCAGAAGGCATGGACGGTGAGGCCAGGTGTGGCCGCGAGGAGCAGACCGGCAAAACCCACCACCACCCTGTTCTCGGACTCACCTTGCTGTTCTCCAATGGCACGATGCCTGAGTACTCAGTGGTGCAGATGGCGTCGTCATCCCACGTGACCGCGGCCCAAACCGCTCCAGGCAGTCCCTCTTGGAGGCTGCAGGAAAGGGCTGGAAAGGGAGTGCTGAGGCCACCAAAAAAGCCCGCAGGCCCAGAGGTGGGGCCCCTGGGCTCCCTGACTTCCCTGAGCCTGACCACCTGGAAGGCTGCTTCTTGGACTGCTCACCTCAGCCTGAGCCCGGTCACCTCATCTTGAGGTGGGAATGCTGCACCCTCGACAGGTCACCCAGCCAAGGCTCCACCAGCCAGCAGGACTTGGGGAAGAGGTCACTGAACCCTGCTGAGGGAAGAGCTCCTGCCCTGATGGCCAGGCTGGACGTACACAGCTGCACCGGCTCACCACTCACACCCCTGCACCCCTCTCCCTGGGACACGTTTAGAGAGCAGGTATCTCCCGCTCCCCTTGGAGGACTGTCTTCATGTCCTTCCTTGGGCCAGTCCCCGACTGCCTGTGAGAGAACTGCCCCTCCTCCACTCTCGGACCAGGGAGTTTTGGGAGACACGTGACCAGGCCACCAAACTGGAGCATCCCCATCCCACCAACCTGACCCGTCAGGGAGGCAGGTGGCCAATGGCAGCCGGTGAGTGAGTTCCAGGACCCGGCTCTCCTGACACAGGCAGCTGAGCTGGGAGGAAGCCAGCTGGGAGCCACCAGGGACCTGTGTCACCACCACAGGGAGCTGTCAAACATGAAGGCAGCGCAGAGGGAGCCAGGAGATGGCACCGAGATTCCTGCCACCATGAGCCTCTGTGCCCAGCTGTGCCAGAAGTCGGGGGTGACCTGATGAATTCCTCTTTGCCTCTCGGTCCTCAGACAGATGGTCCTGACCCACACAGGGGTTGGGCATGAGGGCCGGGCTGGTGACCGAGACCTCAAGAAGCCATGGTCACAGCAGCCCCGCTGCCCAAGTTCACAAACTTGATAAGCACATAGGCCACGTGGAAAACCTGTGGGGACCGAGGGTGTCAAGGTGCTCCTGCCCATCAGGAGGGCCACAGAAGGTGACACAAGACCCAGGTGCCGCACAGGGGCATCTATGTGTTTGCCTTCCAGGGGCAGAAGGACACAGGGGACAGGCCTGCACCAGGGAGAGTGATGAAGATAGTTACCAGCCCTCTCAGAAACCCCCTCCCGAGCCTGGGGTGCATTGGCCAGAAGCTCGGGGTCACACTGATCCTTCAGGCACTATGGCTGCAGACAGGGCTCACTGGGGGAGGTCCCAGGCAGTGGGCCTGACCAAGGTGGAGACAGAAGCACATTCTAGTGTCCCCACAGCATGATGTTCGGCCAGGACAGGTGGCCAGACAGTGCCCCTACCACCAAGCAAGTCCAGCCCCGAGGACATCTGACAGTCAGTGCCGTCCCAGGACGGGCTCTGTCCTGTCACCCACTGACTGGCTCCCAGCCACTGAGTCCCTGGCCAGGTGGCATGGAGTGAGTTGGGACCCAGTACTGCCATCAGAGCTCTGGGGGGAGACAGACTGGCAAATGGGCCCTTCTAGTGCTGAGCCAAGCTGGGAGGCCCCACTAGCCCAGGACTGGGGGCTGTGGCTTCCCTGTGGCCCTGGGCTTGTAGGATAGCCCTGGCCCAGGGCAAAGGGAAGCTGTTCCTCCAGGGGCACCTGGAACCCCCACGCCCTACCCAGGGGGCCTGGGCCACCTCTCCTGCTTTCTCCCCATGTCGGCCCTGCCTGATCCCAGGGAGGTGCCTGTAGCCTCATTTCTCATTGTTCTGGCCAGAGGACCGCATTTTGGGCTGTCCCATGTGCCTTTGCCCCTGGGGCTTAGTAAGGCCGTTCCTCAGCACAGCTTTCACAAGGCACTTTGGACACCGCCTCCGGGAAGCCCTCCCTGACTGCAGCCCATCCACCCAACCCTTGGCCCTGGGCATCCCCTCGCTGGTCATCACTGCCCCAAATGGACATCTGCACACACCAATGATTGCCCCTCTGGCCCCATGCCTGCATCCAAGGCGCACACGCACCCATCAGCCCAACAGCGTATGCTGGGCCCATCTCATCAGATCACTCAGGCCTGTTGGGATGAGCCCCTGAAGCAGCAGAGGCTCTTGGTGGCTGAGGGTCCCTCTGGGCTGGGGGCTGGAGGTGGGCTTATGCTGCCACAGGTGCCCCAAAAAGCCCCCAGGGACTTAGCACTAGGCAGATCCACCCCACCCACCACAGGAGTCCCTCCCTGCGGGTGAGGGCTATAGCCCCCCAGGAGAGGTCTCTTTCCCCTAAAAACTGTCAAGGGCGACAGCCTGACCATGGAGTGGGCAGGTGGGGGGCACAGAGATCCTCCCAGGAGAGGGCAAGTGCCTGGGTGGGTCCCCACCGTCACACCCCCGGTGTGCATGTCCCATGTAGATGTCCCCACGTCCCATCCACCTGGGGGACAGCCAGTCTCTAGGTTCAGCCCCCACATGACAATGGGGAGAGGGTGTAGTTTCCAGGGAGGGTGACAGGGCCCCTACACACACACACTGCAGTGCAGGGAACAAAGGGGAAAAGGCCCCGGGGGCCTGCCAGCATTTCCCTCCACCTTCCCCCCCATCTAACCCCCCATCTGCACAAGAACCCAGCTTTAACAGGAGTGGGGGGCTCCCGACACAGGGCAGAGTCTCAGCTGGCATGTACCCCTGCTGACAGGTGGGCTCTGAGCTGCCCGCAAGGCCTCTGAGGGTGACTTCAGACCCCAGGGTCCCCTGGCACCTACTGCTCCAGGGGAAAACAAGACATAAAATCTCTTTTCTCTCTTCCATGTAGTTTTCATCACTTCCAATGCCTAGAAGATTCCAGAGAAGCCAGCTAGGCTGTGTGGGTCTAGAAAAGAGGATTCTGGACTAAATATGGCCCAGGGAAACAACAGTGGTTCTGCACAGAATGTTTTAGGGCATCCACGTGGCCAGGAGGGGTCCACTTGGTGAGCAGCACCAACGGTAAAATCACACCTGTGTGACCAGAGACTGTACCTGCCCCTCACTGAGCAAATTTTGGCTACCCCAATGTAATCTTCTCGCTTAACTGACTCTTGGACCTTTGGAGTTTACCAGAAAAGATGGATTTTTTGCAAGAAAAAGGATTTGAGATTCTGATCAGCCAGGGAGTTTTGACCTGCTCCGTTTCTGACCTGAGCTGATTCACTCCTCCTTAGCCAACCTGGTGGTCCCCCGCTCCGGAGAGGTCACCATGTTGATACTGAAGTTAGTGCGCACACCTGATGGGCACAGCGCACCACAGTCCAGAAGTCCTGGGCTCCAGCGATCCTCCCGCCTCAGCCTCCCGGGTAACTAGGACTGCAGGCGGCAGAGTTCCTGCCCCTGGACTCGCCACCCCCACCCCCACCTGCCCGGGGACTTGCCAGCCCCCTCCCACCTGCCCCCGGACTTGCCACCCCCCACACCTGCCCTGGGACTCACCACCCCCCTGACACCCGCCCTGGGACTCGCCATGCCCTCCCACATCTGCCCCGGGACTCGCCACGCCCCTCCCACCTGCCCCGGGACTCTCCACGCCCTCCCACGCCTGCCCCGGGAATCACCGCCCCCCCCCCACTTCTCGCGGGCTCGCGGCCCCTCCCTGAAAGCCTGAGAGCTCCGCTAGCCGGAGATGGATTTGAGCAGCTGCTTTTCTCCATGTCTCTTCAATTAAAAATTCCTTCCTTCCTTGGCAACCCTGGTCTCAATCATTGGATCTTTGTGCAAGGAGCAACTGGATCTAGACGCAAACCCCCTGCAGTGTGGACAACAGGAAGACTCTTCCAGAAGGTGCCATTGCTGCCAAGACCGCCAAGAAACCGCAGGGCCTGCACAAGTCCCAGGATCGGGACAGTGCACCCCGCGGGTGACGGAAAGAGCCGAAAGTTGGCGACAAAGGCCGGGGGACCACGGGAAGGGCCGAAGAGGTTTGGCGAAGAGAGCCAAAAGGCCTCAGGGAGGACCGAGTTACGACGGAGAGGGCCGAGGATGGACGGAAACCACCGAGGGTTGAGGAAGAGAGCCGAACGGCGGATGGGCGGCGGGGCCCTGCAGCCAAAGCTCCGGGGATGCACAGAAAGAACGTAGGGAGGAAAGGAGAGTGGCCAGGGGGCCGGCAGCGATGAGGGAGGGGACGGTAAGGAGGGCTGCGGGGGTGGCGGGGAGGGAGTGACTGGGCGGGCCCAGGGTGACACGGATTTCGGCAGAGCGGTCGGAAGGGAGGGGGCGGCAAGGGGTCCTGGAGAGGGTGGCTGGGCAGGGCAGGAGTGACCAGCTGTGTGGGGTGGTGGGGGGTGGCCCGCAGGGACTGACTGGGTAGGGGCCCGGGGCACAAGGTGGGCAGGGTGTGGCGGAGCTGTAGGGAGAGCTGGAGGTGGGGGTTCTGGGAGGTGGGGAAGCGGTAGGGAGGGGGGTGGGCAGGAGGCAGTGACTGGACAGGGAGTAGGAGGAGACCAGGTGTGTGGGGTAGGGAGGAGCTCTAGGGAGGGCCGGAGGTGGGGGTTAAAGGAGGTGTGGAAGCTGTAGGGAGGGGGGGTGGCCCAGAGGGAGTGACCAGGAGGCAGAGAGCCCCACTCTCAGCCAGTGGGGTGCACACCCCTTGCACATCCCAGGCGGCTCCCTTGCCCAGGGCTCCTGCACTGACACAAGACTGTGAGGTGGGGAGGGGCCTGGGGCTGCCTGCAGGTTGCTCTTCTGAATTCAAGTGAAGTTTGGGGAAGACACTTGGATACAAAACAGGAGAGGAGCCCTTTTACCTACAGTTTTTGAGGTTTTTAATGCAACTCACTCCCCTCAGTACAGCACATAGGGTAGATGTACCCACATTACACATGGGCGAGCTCAGGGGAGCTCATAGGAGACTTCAGGGTGGGAGACAGGAGCCTGGATGTGTCCAGAAATGACTGAGGCACACTGTGTGGGCAGAGAGAGCCAACCCTGGTGTCCTACCACCTTCCTCCTGTCACCTACAGCTCCCGCAGGAACCGCCTCCTGGCCCACAGCAGCAGAGACTCCAGCCATCACACACATGCTCCACACCTGACTGCGAGGAAGAGATGGAGAATGGCTGCTCCTCCCTTCCAGATCTGCCCAGGAATTCCAGTGGCCCCCTGCTCACCACTTAGTCCTGTACCCCCCCTGGGATGTGCAGGAGCCCAGGAGAAAAAGCCTTTTTAGATGCCCAGCCCAGCAAGTTCCTGGTCTCTTACAGAAAAGGAAGAAAGACATGCATCAAGGTAAGCTAAGCGGCTGTCACAGCCACCAGCCCATTGGGACTCCTGGAGAGCCACCAGATGATCTGTTGTGTGTAGGCCACTCCCACCTGGGATTTAGGGAACCTGGGATATCACACAAATGAGCCCTGGTCTGCAGGCCTGTCCCCCCAGGGATTTAGGGAATCTGGGACAACCCAACAGATGAGCCCCAATCTGTAGGCCAGTCTACCAAGGGATTTAGGGAGCCTGGGACAAGCCACAGATGAGCTGTGGTCTATAGGCTACACCTCCTAGGGATTCAGGGAACCTGGTACAGCCCACAGATGAGCCCTGGTCTACAGGCCAGTCCCCCCAGTGATTTAGGGAACCTGAGACATCCCAAAAATGAGCCCTGGAATATGGACAGTTCCCCCAGGGATTCAGGGAACCTGGGACAGCCAACAGATGAGCTCCGATGTGCATATGAGTCCCCCCCTAAGGATTTAGGGAATGTGGGACAGTCCACAGATGAGCCCTGGTCTGGAGGCCAGTCCACCCAGGGATTTAGGGAAACTGGGACATCCCAATAGATGAGCCCTGGTCTGTAGACCAGTCCTCCCTGGGATTTAGGGAACCTGGGACATCCCACAGATGAGCCCTGGTCTGTAGGCCACTCACCAACCTGGGATGTAGGGAACATGGGACAGTGCACAGATGAGCCCTGGTATGTACAACAGTGTCCCTCAGGAATTAAGGTAACCTGGAACATTCCACAGATGGACCCTGGTCTGTAAGCCAGTGTTCCCCAGGGATTTGGGAACCTGGAACAGCCCACAGAGGAGCCCTGGTCTGTAGGCCAGTCTCCCCCCACCCCCAGGGATTTAGGGAACCTGGGACATCCCACAGATGAGCTTTGGTCTGTAGGCCAGTCCCTGCAGGGATTTAGGGAAGCTGGGAAATCCCATAGTTAATCCCTAGTCTGTAGGCCAGTCCCCCCAGGGATTTAGGGAAGCTGGGACATCCCACAATTAATCCCTGCTCCTTAGGCCAGACTCCCCCAGGGATTTAGGGAACCCGGGAAAGCCTAGATATGATTCCTGGTCTGTAGATCCATGCCCCCAGGGATTTAGGGAACCTGGGATGTTCCACAGTTGGGCCTTGGTCTGTAGGCCCATCTCCCCCTGTGATTTAGAGAACCTGGGACATCCCACAGATGAGCCCTGCTGTGTAGGCCAGTCCCCCCAGGGATTTAGGGAACCTGGGACTTCCCACAGTTGAGCCTTGGTTTGTAGGCCAGTCCCCCCCTGAAATTTAGAGAATCTGGGACATCCCACAGGTGAGCCCTGGTCTGTTCACCAGTCACCCTTGGGATATAGCAAATTTGGGACATCCCACAGATGAGCCCTAGTCTGTATGCCAGTAACCACCTGGGATGTAGGGAACCTGAGACAGCCCACAGATGAGCCCTGGTATGTAGGCAAGTCACCCCCAGGAATTAAGGGAACCTGGAATATTCCACAGATGATCCCTGGTTTCTAGGACAGTGATGCCCAGGGATTTGGGAACCTGGGACAGCCCACAGGAAAAGCAAGGTAAGCAAGAGCAAGCATTGTTGTTCAGACTTAAGTGGTGCCCTTCTGCATTGCTAAGAATCCCTCATGATATAGTCATCCTTCTCTTCTTGGTATGAGAGGGAGACACCTTTACAAATGGAAGTAGGTCTCCTTCACAGACGTAAATTTCCCTGACAAAAAGGTAACTTCTGGCCTGTTTTCAGAGCTTCTCCTGGGTCTGCAGTGTTTCAAAATTATCAGCTCAAAATAATCTTTACGTTGGGCTGGGCATGTTGGCTCATGCCTATGATCTCAACATTTTGGGAGGCCAAGGCAGGAGGCTCCGTGGAGCCCAGGAGTTCAAGACCAGCCGGGGCAATACAGCAAGGACCCATCTGTACACACACATAAAAAATTATTTGACAGTGGTGGCTCATGCTTGTAGTCCCAGCTACTTGGGAGGCTGAGGATGGCTTCAGCCTAGAAGTTCAAGGTGGCAGTGATCTGTGTTCATGCCACTGCACTCCCACCTGGGTGACAGAGACCCTGTCCAAAACAATAACAACAAGAAAAAGAGCTATATCTTGGGGTGGCATATTCTAGTCTTCTACACTGGCTTCCAAAGTGACTGTGTACCATTATGCATTCTACCAGCAATGAATGAGAATTCCTGCCTTTCCTCCAGCAATGGTTTGTCCATTTTTAAAAAAAAAAAAAGGTTTAGTCATTCTAGGAGGCGTGCTGTGGTATCTCATTGCTGCTGTAATCTGCTGTTTCCTAATGATATATGATGCTGAGCATCGTCTTTTATGATTATTTGCCATCTATGTATCTTCTTTGGTCAGGTGTGTGTTGAGATCTGTACCCCTTTGTAGTCAGGGTGTTTGTCTTCTTATTGTTGAGTTTTAAGAATTCTTTTTATATGTAGAATATGAATTATTCCTCCGGTATGTATTTTGCACATATTTCTTATCATTCTGTGGTTTGTCTTTTTATTCTCTGAACTTGGTCTTTCACAGAGTATAAATATTGAATGTTATCAAAGCCATGGTATTATTTTTTCTGTTGTGGATGAGATTTTTGTTGTTGTTGTTGTGTGTTAAAACCCATCACCAAACCCAAGGCCACGTAAATTTTCTTCTGTGTTTCTTTTCCGAATCTTTAAAGTTTTGCATTATAGTTGAAGTCTGAGGATGATTTTGAATGAATTTTAATATCAGTTGTAAAGTTTATATTTACACTTATTTCATTCCATATGTTTTCCTCTTAATTGTTCCCTCCCTCACGGTTTTTCTGAAAGACACAGGACAGTGAACCCATCTGAGTTTGAATTTCCAGATCCTGGCTCCGAAGACGCTGGACTCGGAATTTAACTGGTTCCCCAGCAAGGCCAGGAGGGAGTGCTCCCCACTGTAGGCCCCGCCCCATGAGCACCAGGGGCTTCCGTGCCTGGGCGGGCTGGCAGGGGGTGGAGCGCCCGTCATGCCCTGCGGCTTTGCACGGGGTGTTTCACCTGGCGTGAGAGGACGCAGTGCCGCCATGTTAGCGTCGCCCCACAGGAGCTGCTTCTGTGCCGCCTGCCGGCCTGGCCTCAGACCACAGCGAGTGCGACCTCTTTGTCCTCACTCAGACGTGAGGCCCTGAGGGTGAGTTCAACCTTCCTGTCTGAGCCCCAAGGGTACCGCCTTCCTGTCCTCAGCCGGGCCGGTCCTCAGAGACGCGGGAGGGGCTCCGTGTGGACATTTGGAAATGGGGGTACCCACAGTTTCCACCACACTGAGGTCCCCCACGCCCAGGACGTGGTGGCCACGGGTGTGACGTCCACGCGGTGGCCTCTCCACCCTAATTGGGTATCAGATTTTGAGCTGGACGTGGGTCTGGCTCAGCCTCTGTGAGAGAGTGCGTTGTCATCTCTGTTTCACTGCCAGGGTGTTCAGGTGGTTGTTCACAAATGTAGTTTCCTTACAGTAATTTCCTCCTTCCAGAGAATGTGCCATCGCAGCGCAAAGTCCTCTGTGTCCTGCCTTCAGAGCCTCCAGCGTCATTGCTGTATGAGGTCTGCTACTTCATGGTAAGTACTCCAGTGTGTTTTACTGTGTGTTTTGCAGCAGCCACATGCTCCCAGGTCATCACCGTTAACCCCAAATCAGGAAATACACCTTTCTCCCTGACAATCCAATCCACCAGGCCCGCTTCACCACCTTCCCCAAGTGGGAGAAAAATGTTTCTTTCCCTTCGGTTCCAGTTTTCTTTTTCTGGAACTGTTTCTGAGACTATCCCTCAGTTTCCCAGCCTTGGCAGATCTAAAGAGCAGAGATGACTCCAAGGTGGGTGAGGGCAGTGCTTCCTCTGAGCAGCACAGGACTGCCATGGCTTGTAGACCCTGGGCAGTCCTGCCTGCTACCCTCTCCCATGCAGTCTACCCCAGCTGCCTGCAGTCTACTCTAATTTCATTTTTAGGTGCACAGAAGGCTTTTGGTGTCTTGGGTCTTTTATTCGTGTTCTGTCAACCTGTCCACACATTGGACACCCTTAGCAAATTTTCTAAGACTTTGCCTAGCTAGACCCTTAAAGTCACAGCAGTTTGTAATATCTAACAGTAGAAAAAGTGGATGATGTGATTTTTCAAAAGACAAAAAGATTTCTCTTTTTATTTCATTCTTTTGAGACAGAGTCTTGCTGTGTTGCCCGGGCTGGAGTGCCATGGCATCAGCCTAGCTCACAGCAACCTCAAACTCCTGGGCTCAAGCCGTCCTTCTGCCTCAGCCTCCCAAGTATCTGGGACTACAGGCATGTGACACCATACCCGGCTAATTTTTTCTATATATTTTTAGTTGTCCAGCTCATCTTTTTCTGTTTTTAGTTGAGATGGGGTCTCGCTCTTGCTCAGGCTGGTCTCGAACTCCTGAGTTCAAATGATCCACCCACCTCAGCCTCCCAGAGTGCTAGGGTTATAGGCATGAGCCACCGCTCCCGGCCACCCCCTAAAAAATTATTATTTGATATATCATGTGTAAGAATCACCTTCAATTTATATATATACCAAGGAAATAGTAGCTAAACACAGAGTTCGTATTTGGGATAATCAGTATAGAAAAATTAAATCTCACTGCCAAAGGAAAGGCAAATGGCCCAGCTGATCATGGAAACTTCATGAGAGTTTACTGAACCACATATTACCTTACTGTAATTCTCTAGCTGTGTGTGTGCACATGTGTGTGCACACCAGTTGCAAGGTATCTCAAGTTTGCACACTTATGTTTACATCACCAATCGATATAGTTAAATGATAAAGTCCTAGTCCATATTATGACAATGTATATAAATATTTGAAAGGACCTTTTAAAATTTCACCATTTTTACCACTTATGAATATATAATTCAGTGGAGTGTCATACATTGCCCATGTTGTGCCACCATGTATTTATTAATAGTTCCAAATTTTTTTTTCTTCTGCTGAAGGAAACTCAAAGCCCGTTACGAAGTCACTTACGTTTCCCTGTCCCCCAAGTCCCTGGCAAGCACTAATCTATTTTTCATCACCATGGATTTGCCTGCTCTGGACATTTCATACAAATGGATTCATATAATATGTCACCTTTTGTGTCTGATTTCTTTCACTTAGGACATTTTTGAGGTTCATCCATGTTGTGATATACATCAGTACTTCATTCCTTTTTTCTGTATGATTAAATACATACAGCATTCATCATTCTTTTTTTTTTTTTTTTTTTTTTGAGACAGAGTCTCGCTTTGTTGCCCGGGCTAGAGTGAGTGCCATGGCGTCACCCTAGCTCATAGCAACCTCAAACTCCTGGGCTTAAGCGATCCTATTGCCTCAGTCTCCAGAGTAGCTGGGACTACAGGCATGAGCCATGATATGCCCAGCTAATTTTTTCTTTATATATTTTTAGTGGTTCAGGTAATTTTTCTTTCTATTTATAGTAGAGATGGGGTCCTCAGGCTGGTCTCAAACTCCTGACCTCAAGCGATCTACCCGCCTCGGCCTCCCAGAGGGCTAAAATTACAGATGTGAGCCACCTCGCCTGGCCTAGCATTCACCATTCTTAAGTGCACACTTTAGTGGCATAAACCACATGCACATTGTTGCGTAACCATCACCACCATCCATCTCCAGAATTTCTTTCATCTGCCCCAAGTGGAACCCTGTACTCGTTAAACACCCACTTTGTATTTTCTCTTCTCCAAGCCCCTGGAAACTACTCCAGCTACCTCATAAGTAGAGCATACTCTATTTGTCGTTGTGTGCCTGGGTTGTTTCACTTAGCACGATGTCATTACGTAAGTCAGAATTTCCTCATTTTTAAGGCTGAGTTATATTTCATTGTGATGGATGGACCACATTTTATTTTTCTACTCATCTGTCAGTGGACACTTGTATTGCTTCCACCTTTTGGCACAGTGAATAATGCTGCCATGAATGTGGGTGTTCAAGTCCCTGTTTTCAATTCTTTTCAGTATATACCCAGAAGTGGAATCACTGTGTTGTAAGTGAATTCCATGCTTAATTTTTGAGGTACTGCCATATTGTGTTCCATAACAACTGCTCCATTTCAGTTTTCTCTTTCCTTTTTATGGCTGAATACTATATCAGGTTATGATATACCTAATTTTGCTTATCCATCCATCTGTTGATGGACGTTTGGGTTGTTTGCACCTTTCAGCTATTGTGAACAGGGCTGTTATAAATATTCATGTATAAGTTCTTGTTTGAACACTTGTTTTCTAATCTTTGGAGTATGTACCTTGGAATGGAATTGTTGAGCTATGGTAATTCTGCATGTAAATTTTTGAGGGAAGATTCAACTAGTTTACACAGCCTGTAGCATTTTATACTTCTACAAGCAGTGTTTAACGGTATCCAGGTTTTCTGTATCCTTGCCAACAGATATCTTTAATTTTTTTTAACAATAGCCTTTCAAGCGTATGTGAGTGGGTATGTCATTGTGGTGTGAATTTGAATTTCAGATGACCTGTGACCTGGGCATGGACTCTGAGCAGGGCCAGTTGTTTCTGTCAGGACGACCTGTGATCCTGGCCTGGACTCTTAGCAGTCACAGTTGGTGGAGTCCATGAGGACAACCTGTGACATTGGTGCAGATTCTGCGCAGGCACAGTTTCTGGTGTCTGTCAGGGAGTGATCAGGAGGCAGGGGGTCCCCACTCTCAACCATGGGGTGTGCACCCTTGCACATCCTGGGCTGCTCCCTTGCCCAGGGTGCCTGCAGTGACACAAGACTGTGTGACGTTGGGACGGCCTGGGGGCTCTGTGCAGGTTGCTCTTCCAAATTCAAGTGAAGTTTGGGGAAGACACTTGGATACAAAACAGGAGAGGGGCCCTTTTACCTACAGTTTTTGAGGTTTTTAATGCAACTTGTGTCTCTCAGTACAGAACATAGGGTACATGTAGGCACATTAGAGATGGGTGAGCTTAGAGTAGCTCACGGGAGTGAGACGTCAGGGTGGGAGACAGGAGCTTGTATGTGTCCAGAAATGACTGAGGCACCCTGTGTGGGCAGAGAGAGTCAACCCTGGATTCCTAGCGCCTTCTTACTGCCTCCCACAGCAACCACTGCAACCACCTCCTGGCCTACAGCAGGAGGGGCTCCGGCCATCACACACACACTCCACACCTGATAACGAGGAAGACATGGGTAATGGCTGCTCCTCCCTTCCAGGTCAGCGCAGGAATTCCAGTGGCCCTCTGCTCATCACTGAGTCCTGTCCCCACCCTGGAATGTGCAGGAGCCAGGGAGAAAAAGCCTTCTTAGATGCCCTGCCCACCGAGTTCCTGATCTCTTACAGAAAAGGAAGAAAGACATGCATTAAGGTAACCTAAGTGGCTGTCACAGTCACCCACAAATTGGGACTGCTGGGAGAGTCTCCAGATGTTCTGTGGTCCGTAGCCCAGGTACCCCAGGTATTTAAGCACCCTGGGACATCCCACACATGAGCCCTGGTCTGTAGCCCAATTCTGCCAAGGTGATTTAGGAAACCTGATACTTCGCATAGATGAGCCGTGGTCT
The DNA here is from genome assembly GCF_020740605.2 of Lemur catta. Taxonomy (NCBI): domain Eukaryota; kingdom Metazoa; phylum Chordata; class Mammalia; order Primates; family Lemuridae; genus Lemur; species Lemur catta. Next base: position 85,349 of record NC_059135.1, read on the forward strand.
GTAGACCAGTCCCTCCAGGGATTTAGGGAACTGGGACAGCCTACAGTGGAGCCCTTGTCCTTAGGCCAGTGCCACCAAGGGATTTAGGGAAACTCAACAGCCTAGAGATGAGCCCTGGTCTGTGTACAGGTACCTCCAGGGGTTTAAGGAACCTGGGACAGCCCACAGATCAGCCCTGGTTTGTAGACCAGTCCCACCAGGGATTTAGGGAACCTGGGAAATTCCACAGATGAGCCCTGGTCTGTAGATGAGTCCACCCAGGAATTTAGAGACCTGGGACATCCCACAGATGAGTCCTGGTCTGCAGGGCAGTCCCTTCAGGGATTTAAGAAACCTGAGACATCGCAAGATGAGCCCTGGTGTGTAGGCCAGTCCCCTGAGAAATTTAGGGAACATGCGAAATCCTGCAGATGAGCCCTGGTCTGTAGGCCTGACCTCCGAGGGATTTAGGGAACCAGGAACATCCCAGAGCTATGCCTTGATTTGTAGGCCAATACCCCAGGGATTCAGTGAACCCGTGATATCTGAATACATGAGCCCTGGTCATAAGGCCAGTCCCTCCAGGTATTTAGGGAACCTGAGACATCCCATAGATGAGCCCTGGTCTGTGGGCCATTCCCCGCCTGAAATTTAGGGAACCTAGGAGAGCTCACAGATGAGCCCTGGCATATAAACCGGTTCTCTCCAGGGATTTAGGGAACATGGGACATCCTGCAGATGAGCCCTGGTCTGTACGCCAGTACCCCAGGGATTCAGGGAACCTGAGACATCCCAATAGATGAGCCCTGGTTATAAGGCCAGTCCCTCCAGAAATTTGGGGAACCTGGGACATCATACAGATGAGCCCTGGTCTCTAGGCCAGTTCTGCCAGGGATTTAGGGAACCTGGGACATCCCACACCTGATCCTGGGTCTGTTCACCAGACCCCCAGGAGTTTGGGGGAACCTGGGAAACCTCTGGTTTGTGGACCAGTCCCCCCAGGCATTTAGGGAACCAGGGACATCCCACAGATTAGCCCTGGTGTGTAAATCAGTCCCCAAGGGGTTTGGGCAACCTGAAACAGCCCACAACTGAGCCCTGGTCTGTAGGCCAGCCCCCCCAGGGATTTAGGGGACCTGCGACAGCCCACAGAGGAGCACTGCTCTGTAGACCAGCCTCTCTGATTCAAGGAACCTGGGACAGCCCACTGATGAACCCTGGTGTGTAGGTCAGACTGCCCCAGGAATTTACATAACGTAGGACATCCCAAAGATCAGCCCTGGTCTTTACGCCAGTCTGCCCCAGGGATTAGGGAACCTGGGACATCCCACAGATGAGCCCTGGTCTAGAGTCCTGTCCCACACAGGGATTTAGTGAACCTGGGACATCCCACAGATCAGCCCTGGTCTGGAGTTTTGTCCCCCCCAGGGATTTAGGAAATCTAGGACATCCCAACGGATGAGCCCTGGTTTGTAGGTCAGACCCCAAGCGATTTCGGGAATGTAGGACAGTGCACAGATGAGCCCTGGTCTGTAGGCCAGTTCCCTGAGGGATTTAGGGAACTTGGGAGAGCCCACAGTTGAGCCCTGATCAGTAGACAGTCCCCCAGCAATTTTGGCAACCAGGGACACCCCACAGAGGATCCCTGGTCTGTGGGCCAGTCCTCCGAGGGATTTAGGTAACCTGAGACAGCCTATAGATGAGACCTGGTCTCTAGATCGGTACATGGAGGGATTTAAGGACCTGGGATATCCCACAGATGAGCCCTGGTCCGTAGGGCAGTTCCCACCCAGGGATTTAGGAAACATGGGACATCCCACAGATGAGCCCTGGTCTGGAGTCCTGTCCCCCCTAGGGATTTAGGAAATCTGGGCATCCCAACAGATGAGCCCTGCTGTGTAGGCCAGAACCCAAGGGATTTAGGGATACTGGGACATCCCGCAGATGAGCTTTGGTCTGTAGGCTGGTTTCCCCAGGGATTTAGGGAACCTGGTACAGCCCAGAGATGAGCCCTGGTCTGTAGTACAGTCCCCCTAACAGATTTACAGAACTGGCAACAGTCCACAGATGAGCCCTGGTCTGTAGACCAGTCCTTAAAGGGATTTAGGGAACATGGGACATCCCACAGATGATCTCTGGTCTGTAGGCTACTCCCCCCAGGGATTTAGGGAACCTGAGACATCCCACAGATGAGTCCTGGACTCTAGGCCAGTCTTCCAAGGGATTCAGGGAGACTGGCACACCCAACAAATGAGCCCTGGTCTGCAGACCAGTCACCCCAGTTATGTAGGGAACCTTGGACATCCCACAGATGATCCCTGGTCTGTAGGCCAGTCCCTGCAGTGATTTAGGGAACCTGGGAAATCCCATAAATGAGCCTTGGTCTATAGACAGTCCCCTCAGGGATTTGGGGAACTTGGGACACCCCATAGATGAGCTCTGGTGTGTAGGTCAGACCCCCTCAAGTATTTAAGGAACCTAGGACATCCCACAGATGATCTCTGGTTTTTAGGTCAGTCCTCCCAGGGATTTAGGGAACTTTGGATTGCCCACAGTTGAGGCCTGGTATGTAGACTGTCCCTCAGTGATTTTGGCAATGTGGGACACATTAAAGATGAGCCCTGGTCTCCTGACTAGTCTCTCCAGGGACTTAGTGAACCTGTGACAGGCCACAGATGAGCCCTGGTCTACAGACAGTCCCTCCAGGGATTTAGGGAACCTGGGACATCCCACAGATTAGCCCTGGTTTGTAGACCAGTTATCAAAGGTATTTGGGAAACCTTGGACATTTCACAGATGAGCTCTGGTCTGTAAGCCAGTCCCTCCAGTGATTTAGGGAACCTGGGACATACCACAGATGAGCTCTGGTCTGTGAGCCAGTCCCTCCAGTGAATTAGGGAACCTGGGACAGCCCACAGATGAGCTCTGTTGTGTAGGTTGGTCCCCCCTCAAGGATTTAGGGAACCTAGGAAAGCCCACAGATGAGCCCTGGTCTGTAGGACAGTCCACCCCAGGGATTTAGGGAACCTGGGACACCCCACCAAGGAGCCCTGGTGGGTAGGCCAGTCCCCCCTGGATATTAGGGAACTTGGGACAACTCTGGTCTGTCATCTAGTCCCCCCAGGGATTTAGAGAAACTGGGACATCCCACAGATGAGCCCGTGTCTGTAGACCAGTCCTTCCGAGGATTGAGGGAACCAGGGACAGTGCACAGATGAGCCTTAGTCTGCAGACCAGGCCCCCTGGGATTTAGGGAACCTGGGACATCCCACAGATGATCCCTGGTCTGTAGGACAGTCCTCTTTGGGATATGGGGAATCTGGGACATCCCACTTATGAGCCCTGGTCTGTAGACCAGTAACTCAAGGGATTTAGGGAACATGGGACATACCACAGATGATCCCTGGTTTGTAGTCCCATCCCTCTAGGGATTTAGACAACTTTGGAGAGTCCACAGATGAGCTCTGCTCTGTAGACAGTCCCCCAGCGATTTCAGCAACCTGGGACACCACACAGATGAGCCCTGTTCTGTAAACCAGTCACCCCAGGGACTTAGGCAAACTGTGACAGGCCACAGATGAGCCCTGGCCTACAGACAGTCTCTCCAGGGATTTAGGCAATCTGGGACATCCCACTGATGAGCCCTGGCTAATAGGCCAGGCCCCCTTGGTATTTAGGGAAGCTGGGACAGCCAACAGATGAGCCTGGTCTGTAGGCCAGTTTACCCCAGGGATTTACGGAATCTGGCACAGCCCACACATCAGCCGTGGTGTGTAGGCTAGTCCCCTCAGTGATTTAGGGAACCTAGCACAGCCCTCAGATGAGCCCTGGTTTGTAGACCACTCCCCAACAGGGATTTAGGGAACCTGGGACAGCCCATAGATGAGCTCTGGTCTGTAGATCGGTACGCCAAGGGATTGAAGGACCTGGGATATCCCACAGATGAGCCCTGGTCTGTAGGGCAGTTCCCACCCAGGGATTTAGGGAACATGGGAGATCCCACAGATGATCCCTGGTCTGTAGGACAGTCCTCTTTGGGATATGGGGAATCTGCCATATCCCACAGATGAGCCCTGGTCTGTAGGCCAGTCCCTCCAGGATTTTGGGAAGCTGGGACATCCCACAGATGTGCCCTGGTCTGTAGGCCAGTCCTGCAAGGGATTTAGGGAGCCTCGGACATACCACAGATGAGCCCTAGGCCATAGGCCAGTCCCCCCCTTGGATTTAGGGAACCTGGTAGAGCCCACAGATGAGCCCTGGTCTGTAGGCCAGTTCCCCGCATGGATTTAGGGTCACGGGACATCCAAGAATTAATCCCTGGTCTGTAGGCCAGTACCTGAGGAATTCTGGGAATGTAGGACAGCCCACAGATGAGCCCTGGTCTGTAGGTCCGTCCTCTCCAGGGATTCAGGGAACCTGGGACTGCCCACAGAGGAGCTGTGCTCTGTAGCCAAGTCCTGCCAGGGATTTAGGCACTTGGGACAGTTCTGTTCTGTAGGCTACTCCCCCCAGAGATTTAGGGAACCTGGGACAGCCCACAGATGAGCTCTGTTGTGTAGGTCAATACCCCCTCAAGGATTTAGAGAACCTAGGACAGCCCACAGATAATCCCTGGTGTGTAGGCCAGTCCCTCGCTGGGATTTAGGGAACCTGGGACAGCCCACTGAAGAGCCCTGCTCTCCAAGTCAGTCCACCCCAAGGATTTAGGGAACCTGGGACATCCCACAGATGAGCCCTGGTGAGTAGGCCAGTCTTCCCCAGGGTTTCAGGGAACTGGGCTAGCCCACAGAGGAGCCCTGGACTGTAAATCAGTCCCCAAGGGATTTGGGCAACCTGGGCCATCCCGCAGTTGAGCCTTTGTCTGTACACCAGTCCCCCCCTGTGATTTAGGGAACCTGGGAGAGCCCATAAATGAGCCCTGGTTCATAAGCCTGTCCTCTCCAGATGTTTAGGGAATCTTGGACCTCCCACAGAGGAGCCCTTAGATGCAGGCCAGTCCCCTCAGCGATTTAGAGAACCTGGGACAGCCCACAGATGAGCTCTGTTGCGTAGGTCAGTACCCCCTCAAGGATTTAGAGAACCTAGGACAGCCCACAGATAATCCCTGGTGTGTAGGCCAGTCCCTCGCTGGGATTTAGGGAACCTGGGACAGCCCACTGAAGAGCCCTGCTCTCCAAGTCAGTCCACCCCAAGGATTTAGGGAACCTGGGACATCCCACAGATGAGCCCTGGTGAGTAGGCCAGTCTTCCCCAGGGTTTCAGGGAACTGGGCTAGCCCACAGAGGAGCCCTGGACTATAAATCAGTCTCCAAGGGATTTGGGCAACCTGGGCCATCCCGCAGTTGAGCCTTTGTCTGTACACCAGTTCCCCCCTGTGATTTAGGGAACCTGGGAGAGCCCATAAATGAGCCCTGGTTCATAAGCCTGTCCTCTCCAGATGTTTAGGGAATCTTGGACCTCCCACAGAGGAGCCCTTAGATGCAGGCCAGTCCCCTCAGCGATTTAGAGAACCTGGGACAGCCCACAGATGAGCTCTGTTGTGTAGGTCAGTACCCCCTCAAGGATTTAGAGAACCTAGGACAGCCCACAGATAATCCCTGGTGTGTAGGCCAGTCCCTCGCTGGGATTTAAGGAACCTGGGACAGCCCACTGAAGAGTCCTGCTCTCCAAGTCAGTCCACCCCAAGGATTTAGGGAACCTGGGACATCCCACAGATGAGCCCTGGTGAGTAGGCCAGTCTTCCCCAGGGTTTCAGGGAACTGGGCTAGCCCACAGAGGAGCCCTGGACTGTAAATCAGTCCCCAAGGGATTTGGGCAACCTGGGCCATCCCGCAGTTGAGCCTTTGTCTGTACACCAGTTCCCCCCTGTGATTTAGGGAACCTGGGAGAGCCCATAAATGAGCCCTGGTTCATAAGCCTGTCCTCTCCAGATGTTTAGGGAATCTTGGACCTCCCACAGAGGAGCCCTTAGATGCAGGCCAGTCCCCTCAGCGATTTAGAGAACCTGGGACAGCCCACAGATGAGCTCTGTTGTGTAGGTCAGTACCCCCTCAAGGATTTAGAGAACCTAGGACAGCCCACAGATAATCCCTGGTGTGTAGGTCAGTCCCTCGCTGGGATTTAAGGAACCTGGGACAGCCCACTGAAGAGTCCTGCTCTCCAAGTCAGTCCACCCCAAGGATTTAGGGAACCTGGGACATCCCACAGATGAGCCCTGGTGAGTAGGCCAGTCTTCCCCAGGGTTTCAGGGAACTGGGCTAGCCCACAGAGGAGCCCTGGACTGCAAATCAGTCCCCAAGGGATTTGGGCAACCTGGGCCATCCCGCAGTTGAGCCTTTGTCTGTACACCAGTCCCCCCCTGTGATTTAGGGAACCTGGGAGAGCCCATAAATGAGCCCTGGTTCATAAGCCTGTCCTCTCCAGATGCTTAGGGAATCTTGGACCTCCCACAGAGGAGCCCTTAGATGCAGGCCAGTCCCCTCAGCGATTTAGAGAACCTGGGACAGCCCACAGATGAGCCCTAGTGTGTAGGTCAGAGACCCCCAAGTATTTAGGGTACCTGGGACAGCCCGTAGATGAGCCTTGGTCTGTAGGCCAGTTCTCCTTGGGATGTAGGGAAACTGGGACCTCCCACAGATGAGCCCTGTTGTGTAGGCCAGTCCCCTGAGGAATTTAGGGAACATGGGACATCCTGCAGATGAGCCCTTGCCTTTTAACCAGTCCCCCCAGGGATTCGGGGAACCTGGGACATGCCACAGATAAGCCCTGATCTTTAGGCCTGTCCACCCCAGGGATTTAGGGAACTGGGACAGCCCACAGATGAACCCTGGTGTGTAAATCAGTCCTCAAGGGGTTTGCGCAAGCTAGGACAGGCCACACCTGAGCCCTGGCCTGTAGGACTGTCCCCCCTTGAATTTAGGCAACCTGGGACAGCCCACAAATGACCCTGGTCTCTATCCCTGTCCCCCCAGTAATTTAGGTAACCTGGGATAACCCACAGAGGATCCCTGGCGGTAGGCCAGGCCTCCAGGGATTTAGGGAATGTGGGACTGCCGCAATGAGCCCTTCTTTGTAGGCCAGTCCTCCCCCCTTGGGATTTACAAAATGTGGGACAGCCAACAGATGAGGTCTGGTCTGTAGGCCAGCCCTCCAGGGATTTAGGGAACCTGGGATATCCCATGGATGAGCCCTGGTCTGTAGGCCAGTCCCCCCAACATTTAGGGAACCTGAGACTGTGTACAGATGAGCCCTGTTCTATTGGCCAGGCCCCCCTGGGATTTAGGGAACCTGGGACACACCACAGATGAACCCTGGTCTGGAGGCCTGTGCCCCCCCAGGGATTTAGGGAATCTGGGACATCCCAACAGTTGAGCCCTGGTCTGTATGCCAGACCCCAAGGGATTTAGGGAACCTGATATAGACCAGAGATGAGCCTTGGTCTTCAGCCGGTCCCTTCCAGGGACTTAGGGAACCTGACACAGCCCACAGATGAGCCCTGCTCTGTAGGTCAGTTCCCACCTCTGGGATTTAGAGAACGTTGGACAGCCAACAGATGAGCCTTGGTGGGGCTGCCGTGTCCTGCGTGAGGAGTGGGGACTCATTCCCTGCTTCAGGGAAGGAGGGGCTAACACATCCCACCTACTGTTAGAAGAGGTGGGGCCCAACACGGTGCTTGAGAGGAGACAGGGACCCTTGCCCAGAGTGATAGGAGGTTTAGCCAAGGCACTCTCAACACCCTTAGAACGGGCAGGGCTGTCGCGCCCTGCATGGGGGAGATGGGATGGCCACGCCCTATGGGGGAGGAGCCAGGGCTCCTGAGCCAATCCTGGGAGTAAGTGGGGCAGAGATTCCCAGTGGAAGAGGAGGTGGGGCCCCATATCCTGCATGAGAGGAGGTGAGGGCCCGAATGGTGTGTGAGAGGAGGGGGAGCCTGTGTCCTGCATGAGGGTGGAAGGGGCCAACACATCCCACCCACTGTTAGAAGAGGCAGGGACACAACGCCCTGCTTGAGAGGAGCAGGGTCTCTTGGCCTCAGTGAGAGGTGGTTTATGTAATGCACTCCCCCATCGTTAGAGCAGGCGGGGCTGCCGCGCCCTGCATGGGGGGAGGTGTGATGGCCACACCCTATGGGGGAGGAGCTGGGGCTCCGGAGCCATGCCTGGGAGGAATTCGAGCCCCTATGCCCGACCAGAGAGGACATGGTTCCTCGTACCTTGCATTAGCATGTAGGGACCCGTATCATATGTGACAGGAGGGGGAGCCCTGTGCCTGCATTCGAGGGGGTGTGGCACCTTCGAACTGGTTGATATGAGGTGGCCCTCCCTGCCCTGTGTGAGAGGAGGTGGGGTTGCTGTGTCCTGCGTGAGGAGAGGAGGGGCCAATGCACTTCCCCCCACAGAAGAGGAGGGCCCCCGTGCCCTGCATCAGAGGCGGTGCTGCCATGTCCTGCCTGAGAGGAGGCCATGCACCTGCGCCCTGCTTGACAGGAGGCGGCCCTCTGTGCCCTGCATGAGAAGAGCGGGGGCCAATGCATCCCACCCACTGTTAGAAGGGGCGGGGTCACAAGGCCTTGCTTGAGAGGAGGCGGGGCCCCTTGCCCAGAGTGATAGGAGGTTTATCCAATGCACCCCCCGACCCCCCCACCCCGGCCATTAGAGCAGGCAGGGCTATTGCTACCTGCATGAGGGGAGGTGGGATGGCCACTCCCTATGGGGGAGGATCCAGGACTCCTCAGCCAATCGTGGGAGGAAGTGGGGCCCCCATGGCCCACGGAAGAGGAGGTAGTGCCCCGTACCCTAAATGGGAGGAGTTCGGGGCCCTCATCCAACGGGAGAGGTGGTGGGGCCAATGCGTCCCACCCACTGTTAGAGGAGGTGGGGCCACAATGCCCTGCTTGAGAGGAGGCATGGGCCCTTGCCCAGAGTGACAGGAGGTTTACCTAATGCACTCCCGCTTTGTTAGAGCAGACCGGGCTGTCACGCCCTGCGTGAGGGGAGGTGTGATGTCCACGCCCTGTGGGAGTGGAGCCAGGGCTCCTGAGCCATGCCTGGGAGGAATTGGGGCCCCTATGCCCGACGGGAGAGGAGGTGAGCGCTCGAATCATGTGTGAGAGGTTGGGGAGCCCTGTGCCTGCATCAGAGGGGTTGTGGCACCTGCAAACTGGTTGATATGAGGCGGCCCACCGTGTCCTGCGTGAGAGAAGGTAGAGTTGCTGTGTCCGGCGTGAGGAGAGGAGGGGCCAATGCGCCCTCCCCCAGAGAAGAGGAGGGGCCTCGTGCCCTGCAACGAGGAGGCGGTGCCGCCAAGCCCTGCATGACAGGATGCGGGGCACCTGGGCCATGCTTGACTGAAGGCAGCTCTCCGTGCCCTGCGTGAGAGGAGGTGGGGTGGTTGTGCCCTGCGTGAGAGGAGGAGGGGCCAAGGCGCCCCCCCCCCACAGAAGAGGAGGGGCCCCGTGCCCTGCATCAGAGGAGGGCGGGGACTCTGCCCTCTGTGAAAGGAGACGATGACGCACCAACACCCTGCTTGACAGGAGTCGGCCCCCTGTGTCCTGCGTGGGAGGAGGTGGGGCCAACGCGTCCCACCCACTGTTAGAAAAGGCGGGGTCGTAACGCCTTGCTTGAGAGGAGGTGGGGCCCCTTGTCAAAAGTGAGAGGAGGTTTTGCCAATGCACCCCCCCACCACAACCATTAGAGCAGGCGGGGATGCCCCGCTGTGCATGAGGGGAGTTGGGATGGCCACGACCTATGGGGGAGGAGCCGGGACTCCTAAGCCAATCCTGGTAGGCAGTGTGGACCCATGCCCCACGGATGAGGAGGTGGGGGACCAAATGCAGTCTGAGAGGAGGTGGGCCTGCCGTGCCCTGTGTGGGAGGAGGCGGGACTAATGCGTCCCACCCACTATTGGAGGAGGCGGGGCCCCTTGCCCAGAGTGAGAGATTTATGCCATGCAACACCCCCACTGTTAGAGGAGAGGGGGTTGTTGTTCCCTGCTTGATGGGAAGTGGGATGGCTACACACTGTGGAGGAGGAGCCAAGACTCCTGAGCCAATCCTTGGAGGAAGTGGGGCCCCCATGCTCCAAGGAAGAGGAGGTGGGGCCCTGTACCCTACATGAGAGGTGGTGTGGTCCCAAATGTACCCTGAGAGGAAGTGGGCCTGCCGTGCCCTGCATGAGAGGAGGCGGGGCCCCTTGCCCGGAGTGAGAGAAGGCTTAGCCCATGCATCCCCCACCACCACCATTAGAGCAGGTGGGGACGCCCCACTGTGCATGAGGGGAGGTGGGATGTCCACACCCTATGTGGGAGGTGCAGGGAATCCTTAGCAATCCTGGGAGGAAGTGTGGCCTCCATGTCCCCCCTGGAAGAGGAGTGGGGGTGTCCCTTGCCCTACATGAGTGGGGGCTCAAATCCAACGTGACAGGACGTGCGGCTGCCGTGCCCTCCGTAAGAGGATGGGACGCCCCTTGCTTACAATGAGAGGAGGTTAAGCCAGTGCACCCTCCCCCCATTGCTAGAGCAGATGGTGCTGTCACGCCCTGCATGAGGGGAAGTGGGATGGCCACGCCCTATGGGGGAGGCGCAGAAACTCCTGAACCAATCCTGGGAGGAAGTGGGGCCCCCATGCTCCGTGGAAGAATAGGTGGGGCCCCGTACCCTATATGAGAGGAGGTGGGGGCCAGAATCCTGCATGAGACGACTAGTGGGTGCCGTGTAATGCATGAGAGGAAAAGGGGCCATTGCGTCCCACCCACTGTTAGAGGACGTGGTGCCTCAATGCCCTGTTTGAGAGGAGGCAGGCCCCCTTGCCCAGAGGGAGAGGTGGTTTAGCCTATGCACCACCTCCACTATTAGAGCAGGTGGGGCTGCCAGGCCCTACATGAGGGGAGCTGGGATGGCCAGGTCATATGGGGGAGAAGCCAGGACTCCTGAGCCAATGCTGGGAGGAGGTGGAACCTTCATGCCCAGCGGAAGAGGAGCTGGGGCTGCTGTTTCCTGCGTGAGTGGAGGAAGGGCCAATGCTTCCCACCCACTGTGAGAGGATGTGGGGTCACAACGCCCTGCTTGAGAGGAGGCCAGGCCCCTTGCCCAGAGGGAGAGGAGGTTCAGCCAGTGCACCTCCCCAATGTTAGAGCAGGCGGTGCTGTCGCGCCCTGCATGAGGAAAGGTGGGATGGACACGCCCTATGCGGGAGAGGCCAGAACTCCTGAGCCAACCCTGGGAGGAAGTGGGGCCCCCATACCCCACAGAAGAGGAGCTGGGGCCCGAACTGTACCTGAGAGGAGGTGCGGGTACAAATGCAGCATAACAAGAGGTGGGCCTGCTGTGCCCTGGGTGAGAGGAGGCCGGGCCCCTTTCCCAGAGTGAGAGGAGGTTTAGCCAATGCACCGCCCCAAGCGTTAGAGCAGCTGGGGCTTTTGCACCCTGCATGAGGGGAGGTGATATGGCCGTGCCCTTTGGGGGAATTCACCAGGACTCCTGACCAAGTTTTGGGAGCAAGTGGGGCCCCGTCCCCTACATGAGAGGACGTGAGGACCGAAATCCAGCGTAAAAGGAGGTGGGGCTGCTTTGCACTGCGTGAGAGGAGGCCGGGCCCCTTGCCCAGAGTGAGAGAAGTTTTAGGCAATGCACACTCCCACCATTAGAATAGGTGCAGTTTTCGCGCCCTGCATGAGGGGAGGTGGGATGGCCACGCCCTATGTGGGAGGCGCTGGGACTCCTGAGCCAATCTTGGGAGGAAGTGTGGCCCCCTTGCCCCGCCGAAGAAGAGGTTAGGCCCCGTATCCTATATGAGAGCAGGTAGGGTTGCCGTTTCTTGCGTGAGAGGAGGAAGGGCCAACGCTTCCCAGCCACTGTTGGAGTATGTGGGGCCACAAATCCCTGCTTGAGAGGGGGCAGGGCCCCTTGCCCAGAGGGAGAGGAGGTTTAGTCAATGCACCCCCTCACCGTTAGAGCACGTGGGGCTGTCACACCCTGCAGGAAAGGAGGTGGCATGGCATGCCCTATGGTGGAGGCGCTGGGAGCCCTGAGCCAAGCCTGGGAGGAAGTGGGGCACCCATACCCCACGGAAGAGGAGGTAGGGCCCCGTACCCTACATGAGAGTAAATGGGGGCCGAAATGCAGCATGGGAGGAGGTGGGGCCTCTTGTCCAGAGTGACAGGAGGTTTAACCCATCCACTCCCTCCACCATTAGAGCAAGTGGGGCTGTTGCACCCTGCATGGGGGGGGGATGGCCACGCCCTATGGGGGAGGAGCCGGGACTCCTTAGTGAATCCTGGGAGAAAGTGGGGCCCCCATGCCCCACGGAAGAGGAGGTGCGGGCACAAATGCAGCATGAGAGGAGTTGGGCCTCCTGTGCCCTGCGAGAGAGGAAGCGGGGCCTCTTGTCCAGAGTGAGAGGAGGTTTAGCCAATGCACCCCCCCACCGTTATAGCCAGCGGGGCTTTTGCTCCTTGCATGAAGGGAGGTGAGATTGCCACACCCTATGGGGGAGCACTCGGGAACCCGTAGCCAATCCTGGGAGGACATGTGGCCCCCCTTGCCCCGCGGAAGAAGAGGTGGGGCCCCATAGCCTATATGAGAGGAGGTGGGGGCCGGAATCCAGCATGAGAGGAGGTGGGGCTGCCATGCCCTGCCTGAGAGGAGGAGGGCCAATGCCTCCCACCCACTGTCACAGGAGCTGGTGCCAGAACACCCTACGTGAGAAGAGGCAGGGCCCGTTGACCAGAGTGAGAGGAGGTTTGTTCAAAGCACGCCACCAGCGTTAGAGCAGGTGGGGCTGCTGGGCCCTGCATGAGGGGAGGTGAAATGGCCAGGTTCTATGGGGGAGGAGCCGGGACTCCTGAGCCAATCCTGGGAGGAGGTGAGGCCCCCATGCCTTTGCATGGAACAGGAGGTGCAGCCCTGTACCCTACATGAGAGGACGTGGGGGCCTGAATCCAGCCTGAGTGGAGTTGGGGCTGCCGAGCCCTGCGTGAGAGGCAGCGGGGCCCCTTGCCTTGACTGCCAAGTGACCATAACGTGACCCGGTAACCAGTCCCCGTAAGCATGCCACGTGACCAAAACGTCACCTTCACTTGACCAGGTGACTGCCCACGTGACAATTCCAGAGCCAATGATTTTGCCCCAACCATAACTGTAACCCTAACCTGCAGCCAACGTGACCCCCTCCCCCGAAAGAGGAGATGGGGCCCCTTGCCCTACATGAGAGGAGGTGGGGGCTCAAATCCAGTGTGACAGGAGGGGGAGCCGCCATGCCCTCCGTGAGAGGATGAGAGGCCCCTTGCCTACAGTGAGAGGAGGTTAAGCCAATGCACCCCCCCCCCCCCACTGCTAGAGCAGACGATTCTGTTGCACCCTGCACGACTGGAGCTGGGATGGCTATGCCCTATGAGGGGACCACCCAGTCATGTGTGGTGGTCACGTGGCTGGTCACGTGGGCTCTTGGCTGGTCAGAGGCATTGTGGGATGGTCACGTGGGCTTGTCACGTGACTGCCACGTGACCGGCCACGTAACCATGACGTGATTATCATGTGACTGCCACAGGACCAGCCACGTGATCTCCACGGGACCAGCCACATGACCATCACTTGACCACGTAAGTAGCCCATGTGAGCAGCCACGTGATGATCATGTAACCTTCACCTGACAATCATGTGACTCCCGTGTGACCGTCACATTAGCAGCCAGGTGACTACCACAGGACCATTATTTGACCATCACTTGACCACGTGACCAGCCCAGGGCCCACGTGACTAGCCTTGTGACAAGTCCACAGCTCACATGACTGGGTGGTCCCTCATAGGGCATAGCCATCCCAGCTCCAGTCGTGCAGGGTGCAACAGAATCGTCTGCTCTAGAAGTGGGACGAGTGCATTGGCTTAACCTCCTCTCACTATGGGCAAGAGGCCTCCCATCCTATCAGGTAGGGCACGGAAGCCCCACCTCCTCTCACGCTGCATTTGAGCCCCCACCTCCTCTCATGTAGGGCAAGGGGCCCCACCTCCTCTTCCAGGGGCGGGGTATGGGGGCCCCACCTTTTCCCACTTGGCTCAGGGGTCCCTGTGCCTCCCACATAGGCGCGGCCATTTCACCTCCCCTCATGCAGGGTGCAGCAGCCCCGCCTACTGTAACGCTAGAGGGGTGGATTGGGTATACTGCCTCTCCCTCTGTGCAAAGGGCCCTCCCTGCCTTCTCTCAAACAGGTCGTAGTGGCCCCACCTCCTTTAACAGTGGGTGGGAGACAATGGCCCCTCCTCCTCTCACGCAGGGCATGGCAGCCAAACCTGCTCTCAAGCTGGATTCGGGCGCCCACCTCCCCTAATATAGGGTACAAGGCCCCACCTCTTCCTCCATGGGGAATAGGGGCCCGGTGCTTCCCAGGATTGGATAAGGGGTCCTGGGTGCTCCCCCATAGGGCATGGCCATCCCAACTGCCCTCATGCAGCCAGCCCCTGAGGGGGGGCTGTATTGGCTAAACCTCCTCTCACTCTGGCAAGGGGCCCGGCCTCCTGTCACGCAGGGCACAGCAGACCCATGTCCTCTTATTCTGCATTTGTGGCAACATCCTCTCATGTAGGTTTGGGGCCCCACCTCCTCTTCCACAGGTCATGGGAGTTAGACTTCCTCTCAGGATTGCTCAGGAGTCCCGGCTCCTGCCCCAGAGGGAGTGGCCATCCCACATCCTCTCAACAGGGACCCACACTCCCACCTGCTCTTACGGTAGGGACGGACATTGGCTAAATCTCCTGTCACTCTGGGCAAGGGGCCACGCCTCTTCTCATGCAGGGCACGGCAGGTCCACCTCTTCTCAGGCTGGATTTGGTCCCCCCACTTCCTCTCGTATCCCATACCTGACTCCACCTCCATTTCCGTGGGCCCTGGGTTGCCACTTCCTCCCAGGATTGGCTCAGGAGTCCTGGCTCCACCCCCATAGGGCGTGGCCATCCCACCACCCATCATGCAGGGCACGAGAGCCCCGCCTGCTCTAAGGGTGGAGTGGTTCTTGGCCTAAACCTCCTCTCACTCTGGGCAAGGGGCCCCACCTCCTCTTACGCAGGGCATAGCTGACCCACCTCCTCTCATGCTGCATTTGGGCCCCCACCTCCTCTTCCGTGGGGCATGGGTCGCACTGTCTCCCAGGATTGGCTCAGGAGTCTCGGCTCCTCCCCCATAGGGGGTGGCCATCCCACCTCCCCTCATGCACAGCGCGGCATCCTCGCCTGCACTAACGGTAGGGGGATGCATTGGCTAAACTTCTGTGGGCAAGGGGCCCCAGCTGCTCTAATAGTGGGTGGCACGCATAAGCCCCTCCCCCTCTTACGCAGGGCACAGCAGCCCCACCTCCTCTCACGCTGCATTCGGGCCCCCACCTCCGGTTATGTAGGGTATGAGGCTCCACCTTCCCTTTTGTCAGGCATGGGGGCCCCACTTCCTCCCAGGATTGGCTCAGGAGTCCCAGCTCCTCCCCCATAGGGCGTGGCCATCCCGCCTCCCCTCATGCAGGGCCGGGCAGCCCTGCCTGCTCTAACGGTACGGGGGGGGGGTGCATGGGCTAAACCTCCTCTCACTCTGGGCAAGGGGCCCTGTGTCCTCTAATGGAGGCCACTGCAGGCCCATCTCCTCTCACGCTGCATTTGGGCCCCCACCTCCTCTTCCGTGGGGCATGGGTCTCCACTGCCTCCAAGGATTGGCTCAGGAGTCCCGACTCCTCCCCCATGGGGCATGGCCATTCCACCTTTGCTTATACAGGGCGCTGCAGCCCCGCCTGCTCTAATGGCAGGAGGAGCATGCCTAAACCTCCTCTAACTCTGGGCAAGGGGCCCAGCCTCCTCTCACGCAGGGCACGACAGGCCCACCTCCTCTCAGGCTGGATTCGGGCCCCCACATCCTGTCATGTATGGTAGGGAGCTGCACCTCCTCTTCCGTGGGGCATGAGGGCCCCACTTCCTCCCAGTACTGGCTCAGGAGTCCCGGCTCCTCCCCCTAGGGCATGGTCATCCCACCTTCCCTTAGGCAGCGTGCGGCAGCCCCGCCTGCTCTAATGGTTGCAGGATGCATTGGCTAAACCTCCTCTCACTCTTGGCAAGGGCCCCCCGCCTGATCTCACGCAGGGTACGGCAGCCCAACTCCTCTCACTGTGGATTCAGGCCCCCACCTCATCTCATCTGGGGTATGGAGCCCCACCTCCTCTTCCGTGGGGCTTGGGGGGCTCACTTCCTCATAGGACTACCTTAGGAGTCCCGGCTTCTCCCCCATAGGGCATGGCCATCCCACCTCCCTCATGCGGGGTGCAACAGCCCCGCCTGCGCTAATGCTGCCAGTGTTGCGTGGTCTAAACCTCCTCTCCCTCTGGGCAAAGGGCCCCACCTCCTCTCAAGCAAGGCATTGTGACCTCGTCCTTTCTAACAGTGGGTGGGACGCGTTGCCCTCACCTCCTCCCACGCAGGGCACAGGGGGCCAACTCCTGTCAAGGAGGGCGTTGATGCGTCGTCGTCTCCTCTGACACAGGGCATGGGTCCCCTCCTCTTCCGTGCGGAGGGTATGCCTTGACCCCTCCTCCTCTCACGCAGGGCACAACCACCCCATCTCCTCTCACGCAGGGCACAGAGAGCCGCCTGCTGTCAAGCACGGCGCAGGTGCCCCGAGTCCTGTCAAGCAGGGCACACAACCCTTCCTCCTGTCACGCAGGGATTGGCGGCACCGCCTCCGCTGATGCAGGGCACCAGGCCCCTGCTCTTCTGTGGGCGCAGGCTCATTGGCCCCTCCTCTCCCCACGCAGGACACAGCAACCCCACCTTCACTCACGCAGGACACGGTGGGCCGCCTCATACCAACCAGTTCCAAGGTGACGCACCCCCTTTGATGCACGCACAGAGCTCCCCTTCATCTCACACATGACTCGAGCCCCTACCTCCTCACATGTAGGGTACGGGGAACCACCTCCTCTCCTGTTCGGCATGGGGGCCCCAACTTCTCCCAGGCATGGCTCAGGAGCCCTAACTCCTCCCACATAGGGCGTGGCCATCACACCTCCCCTCATGCAGGGCGCGACCGCCCCACCTGCTCTAACGATGGTGGGGGGGTGCATTAGGTAAACCTCCTCTCACGCTGGGCAAGGAGCCATGCCTCCTCTCAAGCAGGGCGTTGTGGCCCCATCTCCTCTAACAGTGGGTGAGACTCATTGGCCCCACCTACTTCCCCTATGGATTAGGGCCCCCACCTCCTCCCATGCAGGGTACTGGGCCCCACCTCCTCTTCCGTGGGCTATGGGGGCCCCACTTCCTCCCACGATTGGCTGAGGAGTCCTGGCTCCTCCCCCATAGGGCGTGGCCATCCCATCTCCCCGCATGCAGGGCACGACAGCCCTACCTGCTCCAATGGTGAAGGGGTGCATAGGTTAAACCTCCTATCACTCTGGTCAAGGGGCCCTGCCCCCTCTCAAGCAAGGCGTTGTGACCCCGCCCCTTCTAACAGTGGGTGGGACGCATTGGCCC